>NC_059224.1:9340781-9548281 GCF_020615455.1 Coregonus clupeaformis | reverse complement strand
CTAACACTGACCCAGGGAGAGTAGATGTTCTCCTGTTATACAGAGCTAACACTGACCCAGGGAGAGATGTTATCCTGTTATACAGAGCTAACACTGACCCAGGGAGAGTAGGTGTTCTCCTGTTACACAGAGCTAACACTGACCCAGGGACAGGAGATGTTCTCCTGTTATACAGAGCTAACACTGACCCACGGAGAGTAGATGTTCTCCTGTTATACAGAGCTAACACTGACCCAGGGAGAGTAGATGTTCTCCTGTTATACAGAGCTAACACTGACCCAGGGACAGGAGATGTTCTCCTGTTATACAGAGCTAACACTGACCCAGGGAGAGGAGATGTTCTCCTGTTACACATGGAGTGTTGACCCTGTGAGGCTAGTCCACCAGTGTCTACTATCTGTCTATCTATCCCAAACCTGTTACTGGAACCAGATCAAAAACTGAAGAACCTCCACTGAAAAAAATCATGAAGCTCGAAACTCCCATTGAATAAAGGTATTTCTCATAAGGCGTTTATAGGTAATATTCGTCAAGAATCAATGGGTATATACAGTACCAGTCAAAATGTTGGACACACCTACTCATTCAAGTGTTTTTATCTATTTGTAGTATTTTCTACATTGTAGAATAATAGTGAAGACATCAAAACCATGAAATAACACATATGGAATCATGTAGTAACCAAAAACGTTTTAAACAAATCAAAATATATGTAATATGTTTTATTCTTCAAAGTAGCCACCCTGTGCCTTGATGACAGCTTTGCACTCTCTTGGCATTCTCTCAACCAGCTTCACCTGGAATGCTTTTCCAACAGTCTTGAAGGAGTTCCCACATATGCTGAGCACTTGTTGGCTGCTTTTTCTTCACTCTGCGGTCCAACTCATCCCAAACCATCTCAATTGGGTTGAGGTCGGGTGATTGTGGAGGCCAGGTCATCAGATGCAGCACTCCATCATTATCCTTCTTGGTCAAATAGCCCTTACACAGCCTGGAGGTGTGTTGGGTCATTGTCCTGTTGAAAAACAAATGATAGTCCTACTAAGCGCGAACTTGATGGGATGGCATGTCACTGCAGAATCCTGTGGTAGCCATGTTGGTTAAGTGTGCCTTGAATTCTAAATAAATCCCGACAGTGTCACCAGTAAAGCACCCCACACCATCACACCTCCTCCTCCATGCTTCACGGTGGGAACCACACATGCGGAGATCATCCGTTCACCTACTCTGCATCTCACAAAGACACGATGGTTGGAACCAAAAATCTCAAATTTGGATTAATCAGACCAAAGGACAGATTTCCATCGGTCTAATGTCCATTGCTTATGTTTCTTGCCCCCCCTACCTTGTCACAACACAAATGATTGGCTCAATCCCATTAAGAAGGAAATAAATTCCACAAATTAACTTTTAAGAAGGCACACCTGTTAATTGAAATGCATTCCAGGTGACTACCTCATGAAGCTGGCTGAGAGAATACCAAGAGTGTGCAAGGCTGTCATCAAGGCAAAGAGTGGCTACTTGAAGAATCTCAAATATAAAATATATTTTGATTTGTTTAACACTTTTTTGGTTACTACATGATTCCATGTGTTATTTCATAGTTTTGATGTCTTCACTATTATTCTACAATGTAGAAAATACTACAAATAGATAAAAAAAAACCTTGAATGAGTAGGTGGTACTGTATATCATTCATTTACATTATAAAAATGGCTGTAAATATTACAGAAAGAGCATTTGACCTACCCCTTCACAGTCTAATTTGAATCCCCCTTATATAAACAACCATATCTCTAGAGTTGTACAAGTACTTGTATGGTAGGACAGTTTTACTGTAGATATACAACAGTAGCTGGCTGTGATTAATAAACAAAATAGGAGAATAGGGTTTACAAAGACACTTTTCTGACACTGTGACAATCTAGACAGACAGACTATACAGAGAGACTTTAGGATTCAAATAAGACTGAAACTCCACATGCTGTATAAAAACAAAAAAAAATATATATATATATATATATATATATATATATATATATATTTCCCTCATAATTAAGGAAATATAGCAGAACAATACAACACATACACAAACATATTTATCCCCTATACAAAAATGTTGGACTATGAACAAGAAACAACATTTTACTCACATTACTTTCTCAAGAAAACGCTTATGAAGTTTTGAGGTTATTCAACACCTCAGGACAAACATACCACTAATTACTCAATCAATTAACTGAGAGTCCATTAACATTTTTGACACTACATATTTAAGTGCTCATTACTGATGCATTACATTAGCATGACTGGCGTATACACTGTGATTTTTTCCCTCTGACGCATCCACCACCGTTTTTCTCTGCAGATGTTCATGGCTTAAAAAACGATATCAACAACCCCACCATTCTCCTGCTGTCATGATGGAAATCTCCATAATGAGATATAATCAGCTTGAAGGTTTTGGCCGAGTACGCCACATATTTCTCCGTTACAGACTGGCATTAACTCTCTCCATCTGCTAATACTCGTAGAGTCCAGTGAGCAGCTCGGCTTCCCTCCAGTCTCCAGTACAGATGTAGAATCTTAATTTGATCACACTATTGCAGAATAACTTTCAGGATATTTCAAACTTATAGTGTATTTGACATTTAAAAAGGCTTTTAGAAGTGTTCAATTACCACTTTCAGACTTGATTTTCCCTTACAAACAATGTATCAACCCCTACAAAAATTTTCATTAATTATAATCCACATGATAATTCACATTTCCTGTTGCTGCAGGATTATTTTCCTGCTGTAGCAAACTGGCTCATATTAAGATCCTACATCTATATACTACTATAGCCGAGAAGGGTGAGTTATGTGGCTGTTGATGAGTTGTGCTGAGTTGGAGCTCTGGAGCTAGGGGCCTTGGCAGAGGCCTTGGGCCCTGTTCCGTTGGAAGTCTATCCGAGTGCACAGTCATTGGAAATCCCTCATTTTCACTTCACTGTGTAAACGCCGGAGTGGCCTCCATCTCAATAAGCCTGCAGCAGAAAGGATCACCTCCATTGGAGGAAATTGGCTGCGGTAAAGAGGGAGAGGTTGAGGGTGAAGTTATGTGTTGTTATTTATTGACTCTGGCTGGCTCGGTAAACAACGCTAGGGAAGAATCAAGTCAGGCTTTTTTCCCATAAGTACCACGAGTATTAAGGAGGTGACAAGTAGCCTTCATCAAATCTCCTACCACAGATAGATCCCTGTTAAAATGTAAATGTTCATTAAGCAGGTCCTATGCTATGGCATTATTCTATAGGCCTACTGTGTATCCTGTCTGAAGCAATGCTTCATTATGAAAATATTTGTAAAAAAGGATCGCCATATTTGCATAATATTGCACAATATTTCCATACGCAAATAAAGTACATGGTGATGCATTAATAATAATGAATGTTTCGACAATGCATACAAATGACAGCTATATCAAACACAACTACTGTTGTGAGTTAGAATAGTAGAATACACAAGGTGCAATTTCAAAATGTGGTTGTGCATCAGAAGTTTCTCTCTTGTTATGTCAGTCACTGACAGTCACTCAATTAGCCCATGTCAGCAAAAACATATATTGTAAGTTAATCTTGCAGCCAGCTATCTAAATTTGTAGTAATCATCAACGACCAGGGGGGCCCCATTGATTATTTTAGTCACTCTCACTCAGATATCATATTCAAAACTGCAAATATTTCTCTCCAACCTATCGCAAAATTAGTAGAATTGCATGAAATATGTTATAAAATTACAAAATCTTCTCTCCGCCCCAGGGCAAAATGTGTAGATTTGCAGCAAACTTGCTTTAAAACTGCGAAATTATCTCTACTCCCCATGGCAAAATGTGTAGAATTGTAGAAAATTTACTGTAAAACTTGACATTTTGCTTAAGACCCCAAAAGGCTAGGGCCGGCTCTGACTGCATGTGTGGGTAAGGATGTGGGTACGCAGACCCGCAAGCCACTGCGGCCCCCCATGATGAGTTCAGATTTTCTGCAGCCCCCACCCCCATCAAAGTTGTCCATCCCTGATCTAAAACAACGCTTTTACTAATCAAATGGCTTCATAGTTTTTACCACTTTTTTTCAATCTTGAAAACAAGTCAACTGTTATTTGCATTCAGAATGTAACATGTCATATATGGGACAATAATAGCATCAGATGAAACCAGATGGAAACACTGTTGATCTCAGTTTAATAAAAAACACTAGAGCGGAGAGTTTTTTAACATTTCACACTAAATCCCTTTCAACTGATGCAGTATAACACCGCCATTGCTTTGGCCACTCATTATTAATGAGTCATTAATTAAACAAATCAAATCGAATTAAAGATGCACTATGCAGAAACCACTAATAAGTCTAATAGTTCGCCTAATTTTAATTTATGTAACAAAACAAGCATAGTGTAGAGAATCAGTTGAGGGAGGTGACGGGTGAGGGAGGGAGGGTAGGGGTAGATGTTTGGCTACATGGAGTAGGAAAAAACCCTGCTGTGTGTGTGCGTGTGCGTGTGTGTGTACCTGTCTGACACTACCCATTAGGCACACACTGGTTGAATCAACGTTGTTTCCACATCATCTCAATGAAATTACGTGAAACCAACGTGGAATAGACGTTGAATTGACGTCTGTGCCCAGTGGGTAGCCTGTTTGTAATTAAATGCAGTCAGAGGACTGTTGTTTTTGGTGGTGGGCCGGCCCGGGTAGGTCGGAGTGCGTTGAGAGTTTACCATGCGGAACTCTGCATGCTCAGTGGCAGTACTGTTTGCTCTGCCTCACCCTGTCTTGTACCCCCCTGTAGGAGCCAAGAAAACCCCAGCAAGAGACAAGAGACAAGAGACAAGAGACAAGAGACAAACTCCTCTTCCCTATCACCATTTTGATCTCTCTCTCTCTCTCTCTCTCTCTCTCTCTCTCTCTCTCTCTCTCTCTCTCTCTCTCTCTCTCTCTCTCTCTCTCTCACTCTTTCTCTCTCTCTTTCTCTCTCTCTCTCTCTCTCTCTCTCTTTCTCTCTCTATATATATAATAATGACTTTCTGCCTGTGTTACTGAAGTGCCATGATGAATGCTGTGGAGGTGGAAGGGCCTTCCTGGTGTCAGCACTCCTCTCTCTGACACATGTGTGTGTGTGTGTGTTTCTGTGTGTACAGACAGCATGAAGGGCTCCATTGATAAGAACAAGTTCTTCTTGTTAACCTATCAGTTGAACTGGACCGAAGCCAGCGTTCAAGTCCTAAGGCGGGTTATTCTAACACAACCCCCGTGCGACATGACAGTTACAGTTCCCACACAGTCCAGACATGCACAGATAGCGAGAGAGGAACGCACATGTGCTAACGCTCTCCTTCCAAGAGATACATTTAAGAGGACATTGAGCAATGTTTGATCCTACATTTCTCTGGCAAACTGTCTCCTCTACAGAATATCTGTAAAACACTTCCATGTGCAGTTCTGGAGCATTCTTCATTGTGACTACCTATTCCAGGCATTCCAATACTTTTCACCTCAGACACTGAACACCCAGGGGAAACGGATACTCATGAGAAATACCTGCTCGCTCTAGTTGCCACAACAGTTTTAAGTAACACAAGGGGGATTTTTGCCATGCCTCACACGTGTTGGCTATTGTTTTTCTTTTCTTAGGGAAACAGAGCCAAGGTTGTTTTATTAGTCATAATCACTGACTGTCTGTTTATTCTGGGGACTTCAGATGCTTTAACAACAGTTGCTGGGCAGGACACACCTCAATGTCAAATAAAAGTGTCAGAACGAAGGTTGTGGAAAGAACAAAGATGTTCACTGTGTGGGAATACCACTTTAGCGTTTGCAGGCGAAATCCTGCCAGCCTGCAGTTTAAAGTAGTTTGCTTTCACTCTTTTTTTCTGTTTGTTTTACTCACGCCTGCTGTTAATGTGAATGTGGGACAGCAAACTGCGGCATGCACAGCGAAATGACACACACTGCGTTGACACCGCAGCCATCCCGCCAAAGCCACCTCAAACAACACCATGGCCGTGTCCCAAATCTGGCATGCCTGTGTACAAATAGTACTGCATACTGGGTACTAATAGTACTGCATACTGTGTACTAATCATACTGCATATTGTGTACTAATAGTACTGCATACTGTGTACTAATAGTACAGCTTACTGTGTACTAATAGTACTGCATACTATTTAGAACATACTGTTTAGCACAAATGTATGCAGTGTGCAACAAATACCAACATACTAATCATCCATACTGAGAAGGCGTCATTGAATGTGCAATCCCCGTCATTCGTACATTTTTGTAGAGCACCTTTTCTGATTGTCAGCTGCTGTCGAACACATGTGGGTGTGAAAATACAATTATCTTCCTCAATAGTGTGCAGCGAATTCTACTACTAGATGAAAAGCCGAAATGAGCGTGACATCCTGGCATTTAAAGTATACTAAATTTTCAAAATGTCACATACTATAAAACTTTATTTATTCTGCATACTCAAAAAGCCCATTAATCACAATATGTAGCTTGGAATGACAAATGTGTGTGTCCACACACAGCAAAGAGGACATGGCGTTCAGTATATTTACTACACAAATCAAGATTACGTTGAATCAGACCCAGGCTTGCTTGTCATGTATGGAGAAACATCACACAGAACACATGGGCGGCATGTCACATCAATCCAACAAAATCACATTCTGTTCTCCTGTTTTTCTCAAATAGATCACACCATGTGTACACGGTACTAGCAGGAAATACACCACGCAGAACAAGGATGAGGTTTAGCCTGCTGCAACTAAATATAACACAACATAGTCTCTGTACAAGAGCGAAGAATTGGTGCATGAATTCCTTAGCATTGAATTCCTTAATATAGGATTCAATAGGGAAATTCAAGGCACAGAATTGAAACAGAATTTTGAAAGTAACATCAAAGTGCAGTTGAAATCATAAACATTTCCTTGACAAATAACCCCGAAAAATTGCAATATTTAAACATGTATTTAGACTAGTCTATTGTTTTAAATGTTTTAGTTCTCAAAGAAAATGTTACGTGACAAAGCTAAAGAGGAACATCCCCACTGGCAAAACCACTTAAAGGCCCAGTGCAGTCAAAAACGTGATTTTCCTGTGTTTTTATATACATTTCCACACTATGAGATTGGAATAATACTAATAATAATAATAATGTGGAATTGTGAAAAGCTGATTGAAAAGACCGCCTGATATTTTAGCCTGTTTTGGTGGGATGGAGTTTTGGCCTGCCTGGTGACATCACCAGGTGGTAAATTACTTAATAAACCAATAAGAAAGAGTTCCAAACATCTCTGCCAATAACATGATAATTTTCAGTTTCCCCTCCCTACTCAGACCATTCCCAGACAGACAGAAATTGCTCTTTGCTAAGAAGCTATTGTTGTTGTTTTTTTTTTACCATTTTAATTGAAAACAATCAAAGTAGGGTACCTAATTGTTACCCAGAAATGATTTGATATTGGACATATTAACATTCATATCAAACCGATTACATCTACTACATGAATTTCTAACCATACAATCAGGGCCTTTGCCAAGTCAATGAATACTGTTGATCAGCCAGATGATAAGGGGAACCAACAGTGCACTGGAGCTTTTTAGTTATGAGACCTTTGATATCAGACCTCAGTTATAGGAATAATATCCTATCGCAGATCTCTGCAATCTAATCTAGGAGCAACAAATCAAACCCATGACTGGAGGATAAAAGTGAGGGTTTGAGCTCCAAGGAGTTGACAGTTCGTATCATTGATGAGATTACACTGAGTATCTGCGAGGAAAATGTGTACGTTATTACAGCATAGTTGCTTTGTGTTTACACAACAACACAACTGTATCAACATAATAAAAGCATTGTTGTTGCTGCCACTGCATTGCAATGTTCCAGAATGTTCCAGAACATTCCAGAATGTTCCAGATGTTGCAGTCTTCAATCCTCTTTTATAGCACTTTCATGTCATTATTTCACTTCCTTGAACTCCATGAGAACCTTAGCTCCATTAACCCTTAATGATGACCAGCCGTTCTCCACTTCCTCAGTAAAGTGTTATTTTGGGCAGTGGCCCTTTTAAATAACTAATGATAACTAAAACTATGATCTCTCCCTTCATCTTAATGCGTGGTGGCAATGGGACACCATGCATTCTCTGGAACAATGTCATAAATCTAGAGTTCTGCGTTATGAACGGAGAGAGAGAGTGGGCCGGAGGAACTGAGGAATGAAAAATGAAAAATGAAAACTGAAAACTGAAAAGGGGAAAGTCATGAATTATATAGTGGGACTCCAGCCACTGACCTTGGCTACTTTACAGTTTTTCATTTATTTTATTATTTTCTATTTTTGGAGTGCCGAGTGCTGAGAGTCACACAAAGCGAAGCACCGCTGACTGACTCCCGGAATAATAGAGCGATGTGATTCTGGCCCTCTCCCTGCGAAGCTGAGAGGAGAGATATTAGCCATATGTGATTAATTTACAGCTTTATGCTTCAATTAATCTGCGTAGGGTGGCAGGTGCCAGGGATGGGCCTTGTGCCACCTGAGAGAGAGGGATGAGAGAGAGAGTGAGAGATGAGAGCGAGAGTGAGAGATGAGCGAGAGGGAGGGGGACGAAAAGTGATCCTTTTAATCAATAGATCTTACATCATCACTCACACCAACCACATTCCCTTTTTCTCTCTCTACTCCTCTTCGGTTCTCTCTCTCACTTTCTCTCTGTATGTCTGTCTGATTTTCACTCTCTCTCTCTCGCTCTCTCTCTGTATGTCTGTCTGATTTTCACTCTCTCTCTCGCTCTCTCTCTCTTTCCTTCTGCCCTCTACCTCTCCCTCGTTCCCTCTGGAAATAATATGCTAACTAATAAAACAGAAACTTGGTAGAGAGCAGGACATGTTCTAGAGGCGCTGTGTGATTCACCAGCCTCCCAACAGTACTCTGGGCAGTGTGGTGCTTCCAGTGTTCTGATGTTAGAGATACATAGAACACACCTCCCAACAGTACTCTGGGCAGTGTGGTGCTTCCAGTGTTCTGACGTTAGAGATACATAGGAGACACCCTGAGGATGTTTGCAAGACTATTTTTAAACGGGGAGACTCGCTGTGGCAGTAAGTGAAAGCTTGGGGGAACAAAACGGTAAATGTGAAAACCACAGTGACCAGATGGAAGCACAGATTGGTATGTGAGGGCTATTGCCTTAGTGAAGGCCATATGGGGTAAAAATAAAAAATGGGGGAGTTGGTAGAAGACGGTAAAGGTCTCGTAAACAAAGGATCATACATTACATTTAATTAACTCATATAGGAAAGAACAGTCATTACATAAGTACTAGAGAGGTAAACATACTTTACTTTACTGTGGATGAAGTTTGGGCTGTATCAAAATCTTACGTAATGAGATTTTTTTAAGTATTCTCATTCCCCCCAAAAAGATGTAATCGGGTAATTAACCAAAATCCTTTGTTCTTGGAGGGGAGATTTAGACTGAGAAGAACACTAACCTCCAAAAGTTGCCCCAGATCCTGAGAAATGTCCATCATCTTCTTAATTAGTCTTAGAACAGTTATAACCCTACACAAGCAAATTAATGCATTAAAATCAGGCTCGCTAATCCAGTATTACTGTGTAATGCGGAGTGGAAAACCCAAGACGCAGAAGACTAGCACTATAATTAGGAGGCACACACACACACACACTCTGTGCTACAGGCATCCTCTGGGGATACTTTGAGAGATAAGCAAGCAGTGAATTTGGCCATACAAATTAAATCACTTGTTTAATTGATGTCACAGCTTTGTTCTGGTCTAGATTGCTAAATACTGGAGCCTACGCAGCATACTCGTATCTTCCCAAAGTGTGCAACATCCTTGGAGTTAAGTAGTTGTTGAATAAATAATTAAATCCCTAATAACACTTTGTAATTAACATGAATTAATATATCATCATTAATAATAATAATCTGAGGTCATTATGACTGTAAATTTGTCTGGGCCTTTCTCCACCCTCCCGTAATTAGGAGTCAATGCAATAATTAATCGACTCATCAACAGAATGGAAACAGTGAAATGTAGATATGGAGAGTTTTATGAATATGGAGGTAAATTCTGTGTTGGGAATTATTGCATTATTGTTTGGAAAAGTGAAGGCAATTCAAAAAGAAACACTATTTGTCAAAGAGACATAATATGTCCTACATCTTTCCTGGCCAAGAGAAACTTAAGGCCCAGAGGTTTGTTGGGTCCAGAGTTTTGTTGGGTCCAGAGTTTTGTTGGGTCCAGAGTTTTGTTGGGTCCAGAGTTTTGTTGGGTCCAGAGTTTTGTTGGGTCCAGGGGTTTGTTGGGTCCAGAGTTTTGTTGGGTCCAGACTAGAATTGTGTTGGGTCCAGAGTTTTGTTCGGTCAGGAGTTGGTTGGGTCCAGAGTTTGACCTGGTCAGGTCACAAAGACAGGGACAACTCATTCAGCAGATCTTCCAGGCAGTAGTAGCCAGCCATGTGTCCATAATGCAGACATACCAAGTGAGGTTTAGTCTGGACAGCACCAGGCAGGCAGGCAGATTTAGTCTGGACAGCACCAGGCAGGCAGGCAGATTCAGAGAGAGAGAGATAGAGCTATAGCCTGGGAGGTAGATGCTAGCTCACCTCCACATCCAGGCTGTGAACAACCAGAATAAGACTTCCTCCGCTCAGCTCAGGAGGGGAACTTCACACCAGATGTGACTTGGAGGGATTGGAGGTGGGATAAGGCCCATCCTTTGACCTGTTCCTGGCTCCGCTCTCTCTCTCTCTCTCTCTCTCTCTCTGTCTGTCTCTCTGTCTGTCTGTCTCTAACCCCCCCTCTCTCTCTCTTACCCCTCTCTCTACAGTATTACAGGGACCAGCTTGTTGTCAGTCAGTCTGTTTTTACAGTGTGACATTAGCACAGGGCAGCCTTCAGTGATGGCCAAGCTACCATTGACAGGTATATTCCCCCATAATTCACACCATGTCCTCCTGATGAAATGACTACCAGGCCCATTGAGAACTGCCTCCCCCTTCCTCCATCCAACAGTTTGACAAGCAGGTTTATTCTATTAAAAGGAATTGTAAACGTTGCAAGTTTTTCTTTATTTAATTGAATGGAGAGCCTACAGCAGCAGTACAGCAGTGGAAACACAGTCAGCGATTGATATGGTGGTGACGCAGTAGCATGCACATAGAACTCATTGGGATGGTTTGACTTTAACAGTTTACTTTTGAAAATGCTGCTTTTCTCTGGTGGGAGTTGTGTTGAAAAATGAAATGATGGTAGGTTGATAATTGACATGCATAAAGATTATTACAGTAAGGACAAATATAATTAATGTATGTATTGATCAACTGTAATCTTAACAACATAATCAGCGTTCGTAACACTCCGCAGCAAGAGGTCTCTCTCTAGTCTCAGTATGGCATCTGGTGATATAATAATTTTGATTATAAACTATGCATAATAATTACACAATCGCATCTTTCAGAGATCTTGCCAATCACTCTTGTCAATCACTCTTGAAAGGGAGTTAAAAGTCGATAAACAACTTTGAAGTGTGCCATTGTGAAGTTCTGATCTAAACATTGTGCTGAGGAACATGCTAAGTGCTAAGCTAATGATGTCTACAGGGACTTAAGAATGGATATAGGGAAAAAACAGAAGTGTGTATCTGAGTAACAATGTTCTGCTCCTGGTCAAACTGCCCTGAGGGAGCTATGGGACTGGACTAGGGTTGCAAAATTCCGGTAACTTTCCCAAAATCCCCTGAATTTTATCTGAAATCCTGGTTGGACGATTACGGTTTTCCTGCTTATTCCCTCCTGATGTTGCTAATATTTCTACCGGGATTTCTGGAAAACCTGTGACTTTTGGGAAAGTTACCAGAATTTTGCAATCGTAGACTGAACTTTCACCTCCCCTTGGGTCAGTGTTGAGTGCTTCTCCCATTTCAGCAAGATACAGTAGATTATGCAGTCTGGTCAAAACAATCCACAACACAGTTAGGCTCTATTCTATCACTGAGAGATGGATGATGGTGCTGAAGACAGACGTTTTCTGTTTTTCTTAAATAAAGGAGGAGACCTGAGGGGATAAACTTTTGTTGATAGTTTGTTTTTCTAACTAATATGGTAAATGTTATAAGAATTCATACCTTCAGATTTATCAATGTATTACTATTATTATAATTGTAGTCTTCTAGAGTTATTACTAAAATAACTCATAAGTCAGGTCTTCTTAGAAGGCCATTTTGTCCAATAACTGGACTGGTTCCCCGTTAATAATTTCATAGTAATAAGTGTACACACTATCTTACAGTTCTATCTGCTGCATTCTGTCCTGTATGTCTGCATTTCGGATGGAACAGAAACCTGCAGTCAAATATCAGAAAGTTCGTGGTTAGCCTTTTCGTGACTTGTAGCTTGATATTAGGATCTGTGTAAGGGTCATGTCTCATATCCGCAAGAGTGATGGGAAAGTTTAGAATAGTTCAACAGAAGTGAAACATAATATCAGCAGTTAAGATGGAGCATCTAAACAGGCCAACTCAATGATGATTTTGCCTATAAAGAACAATAAAATGATGAGTGTAGGTTCCCTGGACCTCCTGACCCATCTTCAATATACAGTCGTGGTCAAAAGTTTTGAGAATGACAAAAATCCTAATTTTCACAAAGTCTGCTGCCTCCGTTTTGATGATGGTAAGTTGCATATACTCCAGAATGTCATGAAGAGTGATCAGATGAATTGCAATGAATTGCAAAATCCCTCTTTGCCATGAAAATGAACTTAATCCCCAAAAAACATTTCCACTGCATTTCAGTCCTGCCACAAAAGGACCAGCTGCCATCATGTCAGTGATTCTCTCGTTAACACAGGTGAGAGTGTTGACGAGGACAAGGCTGGAGATCACTCTGTCATGCTAATTGAGTTATAATAACAGACTGGAAGCTTTAAAAGGAGGGTGGTGCTTGAAATCATTGTTCTTCCTCTGTTAACCATGGTTACCTGCAAGGAAACGTGCCGTCATCATTGCTTTGCACAAAAAGGGCTTCACAGGCAAGGATATTGCTGCTAGTAAGATTGCACCTAAATCAACCATTTATCGGATCATCAAGAACTTCAAGGAGAGAGGATAAATTGTTGTGAAGAAGGCATCAGGGCGCCCAAGAAAGTCCAGCAAGCACCAGGACCGTCTCCTAAACTTGATTCAGCTGCAGGATCGGGGCACCACCAGTGCAGAGTTTGCTCAGGAATGGCAGCAGGCAGGTGTGAGTGCATCTGCACGCACAGTGAGGCGAAGACTTTTGGAGGATGGCCTGGTGTCAAGAAGGGCAGCAAAGAAGCCACTTCTCTCCAGGAAAAATATCAGGGACAGACTGATATTCTGCAAAAGGTACAGGGATTGGACTGCTGAGGACTGGGGTAAAGTCATTTTCTCTGATGAATCCCCTTTCCGATTGTTTGGGGCATCTGGAAAACACCTTGTCCGGAGAAGAGCGCTACCATCAGTCCCGTGTCATGCCAACAGTAAAGCATCCTGAGACCATTCATGTGTGGGGTTGCTTCTCAGCCAAGGGAGTGGCCTCACTCACAATTTTGCCTAAGAACACAGCCATGAATAAAGAATGGTACCAACACATCCTCCGAGAGCAAATTCTCCCAACCATCCAAGAACAGTTTGGTGACGACCAATGCCTTTTCCAGCATGATGGAGCACCTTGCCATAAGGCAAAAGTGATAACTAAGTGGCTCGGGGAACAAAACATCGACATTTTGGGTCCATGGCCAGGAAACCCCCCAGACCTTAATCCCATTGAGAACTTGTGGTCGATCCTCAAGAGGCAGGTGGACAAACAAAAACCCACAAATTCTGACAAACTCCAAGCATTGATTATGCAAGAATGAGCTGCCATCAGTCAGGATATGGCCCAGAAGTTAATTGACAGCATGCCAGGGCGGATTGCAGAGGTCTTGAAAAAGAATGGTCAACATTGCAAATATTGACTCTTTGCATAAACTTAATGTAATTGTCAATAAAAGCCTTTGACACTTATGGAATGCTTGTAATTATACTTCAGTATACCATAGTAACATCTGACAAAAATATCTCATAACACTGAAGCAGCTAACTTTGTGAAGACCAATACTTGTGTCATTCTCAAAACTTTTGACCACGACTGTACATACACAAAAATGTGCCAAGGTGAATGGAGATACTTAGGGTTTAGGAGACTTCCACTGAGGAATGTCCAGATTAAACATGTTTACTTTTTTTCCTCTGTGAAGGATACTTGGCTTGCATTGGAAATTCAAAATTACAATCGGTCAAGAATTAAACTTTGTAAGGTATAATGATTGGAACACCACATTTCACCAAGAAATCCTAATCTCAAACTCACAGATGGGCCTAGTAGCTCGATTAGCATAGCTAAAAGTCAACTGGTATAAACCCTGGCCTACATAAGCATATTATATTTTTGTAAAATGTACTGTATATCCAACAACTGTAACATCTTTGTCATTTCTAATGGAGAAACATTTTCTAACTGTGTATAATGCCACATTCCATCTATTGGAATTATGTTGCAAAACATGTCTGTCAACAAGGCAAAGTAAAACAGGCTATTTCCCCCTGCATTCTTCATGTCCAATATATAAATCATCCTGTGTACAGCTTTGTGATTTATGGATAAATTAAATTGTGTAGACTGTACATGGCAAGGCAGTCAATCTTAGGAATATTAAACATGAAAGGCAGAGTGAAACTCACAAAAAACGTCTCATGGAGAGTTGATAAAATAGAGGAATGGAATCGCCATATGCTGGCTTAGAGTTGACTTTTCTTCCCTGACAGTCTACATATCATCTTTATTTTCCAATAGCTTGGCGGTAGAGACAACTCACCTTGGCATGTAGCAACTGTGCCGTGTGTTTCAAAGGGTTAATTTGATAAATCATGGATTGGCACCAACTCTGTGATCAAAGATAATCTCGCAGCTGTTGACCTGTTAGTGTGGCGTCTACTACATTTCACGAAAAAAATACTGATTTTCACCAAGTCAAATCAATTTATTGTGTTAGAGGTTTCATGATGCTTGTATCTAAACCAAAGTATATAATTGTATGATTGTTCTGTACATCAGTTGTGGTCTCTATAAGCTTCAATATGAGGTCCTAAACCTAGCATGAAAGTGCATCCTTGTAGCTGTGTGGGCTAATATAGTCAAAATACTTCCCTTGGGGTAAGTTGAGCTATTGGCCATTGGGTAAGTTGAGCCAATGTTTGAGCCAATGGCATGTCGAGCAAATGTAAGCGTTTATTTTCTTTATTTATTTTTGGCATAATGCAAGGCATTATCACTGGGATATGAGGTAACAACAGGGCCTGGCCTATGTTAAAAGTGTTTAAAAAAGGACAAAGTGTTTGTTAGGTGGTAAGCCTGTGTTAAAATACCAAAGAGCTATTGTGATTGTGTTGAAATGTGTTTGGGAAATAAAGATAGACATGGTTTGAAAAGGGTAGTGGTAATATTTAATTCAGTAAAGACATTTGTAGGCGGCTTAACTTACCCTGTCCGTGGCTCAACTTACCCCATACCCAGGATAAGTTGTGCAAAGAGACCACTTTTTTTAAACAAGCTATGTTTTCAAAACTGTAATGTTTACATGAATTCTGATTATTTCCAGGGATACACATCCTGAAATGTATGTAGATATCTTTGTTAGAAAGAATACTATATTTCCCTTGATGGAGTGATGCTGAATGTAAAAGAAAAACGCTGAACTTACCCCACTCTCCCCTACAGCATTCAGGACCAATAAGAGCTCATCTAGAGCTCCCTCACACCATACCTCTTTTGAGTGTGTGTGTGCGGGTGTGTGCGTGCATGTGTGTACGTGTGTGCGTGCGTGTGTGTAAAATAAATGGCAACAGAATTACACATAGAGCTCTGCCTTCCTAAGGAAACTGAATAGAATGTGGAGTGGGAATGGTCTGGACATGCACTTTATCCAGATCAATCGTTTAGGACCATTCCTAATAAACTTTGTGTTTAGGGAAAATATATAGTTAAATAGGATAAATATAAATTAGGCTAGTCCAGAAAAACAAGAAAGTTGAAATTCCAATGTAAAATGAGAAGTATGTGGGCATTAGTGTTGGGAGGAGCTGTGGCTCCTAACCATCTCTCTCCGAGCTGCTCCGGGAGACGCACTCTTTATTCAGGGAAGGGTAGGCCCGGTAGGGTAGGAGGGACCTGAATGACGATGAAAGAGCGAGATAAGAGACAGACGGAATTGAAAAATTGAGAGCAGAGAGAGAGAGACAGAGAGAGAGAGAGAGAGAGAGAGAGAGAGAGAGAGAGAGAAGAGCGATAGAGAGGTGAGCGGTGCACACACATCACTATCAACTGAATTTATCTTAGCAAAATATCTCTCTGGTATTCCGAGCATGGAAGGCAAGTTTTTATCGTCCCCAAAACAACCTGAACAGAAGCCGAAATGATTGGGGGATCAGGCGGATTCCTTGAAAAGTGCGTGTTCGCTGTTACGGGGGACTCCAACGGAAGAAGTCGGTGCTGCCTCTGCTGCCTCAAGTCCTGCTCTCCGGCTCTAATGCTTTGCCCAAGGTTTTGAGAAGGGCTGAGGTGAGTCGTAGGTTGACCTGCCTGACGCGGAGAAAAGTGTGGACATATCAGAAGATTGTTTACCGGACTCAGGCAGCATGCTGTCCGGTATACCTACGGGTGGCAGGGCGCTCGGAACCGATTCGCACAAACAATACCGAATGGCGCTGGGTCATTGTGCACGGTCATATTCTAGGATTGCATGAAGGCAAAGCGATAAAGAAAAAAGTTCAACATGATAAAGGGGCATACAATTGATACGGACAAAGCCTCATCTAAGGTAGGCTACAGTAGCCCAAATGTTTTATAGCAGTATAAAGGTAAAAATAATAATCACAGCAGTTGGGTTTCTATAATGCCGAGCTGAATAAACAACGATAGTTTACTACAACGTATTTAAATAGTTTTATAGGCTATGAGTAGATTGAACTGGATTTCATTAATACATTATGGAGATATTAAAACTCAAGCGTTGTTATGAGCTATGGTATTATTTTTATTCAAGGCCACGCCGTTGCCTAATATATTATATTCTCTTCACAACCTACTGCCATCTCTAAACGAAATGTGGTCAACTTGTCAATTGTCAATAGTTTTTACAAACATTTCTGTTAATACATTGTACAATGTATTAATCCGTTAATTCGTTTTTTCATCATGTCAAAGATACATTTTTCCATTAGAGAAAAGCGAAGCCTCCGTTTTCACTTGAAATCTCAATGTTCGCACGCCTCTCAATGTCCCTTTGTAATAATTCATTCAAATGAACACCACTCACTGAGCTGCCTTTGAAGTATACCTGATCCGCCTTTTAGCGTCTTTTAAATAGCCTATTCGTTTTCAACTTTTAATTGCGTTATTGTCATTTAATCCAATCATAATCGGATTGAACCTGGCCGCGATATCACTTAGTTCATCTGGCGAGAACTGTGCTCCCTCAGCCGAAAAACGTTATTCTATCTGTTCACACAGACACCTTGGCAGTTAGCTCACAACTTGCCCCCTGAGTTAGTTGGTCTGAGTGCAAATGTATCTCTCTGTCCATGACATTTTGTATTTGGATACATGGAAAGGCCAACTTTATTGTGTGCGTATTGGACATGTTCTTTAGCCTTGCTTCTAAAGGTTTATTTTTCCTCCACAATTCCTTCCAATGTCCAATGTCTTTATTTATGCAGCTATAATCATTTTAGGTGCTGTTGCTGTGGCAGCAAATTGATTGCCTCATGTGGTTGCTGCTTATTTCCCCTGAAGCTTATTTGATTAAATTTAGCCCTTTTCAATTTCGAAAAGTAGATCACAGATGTATTTCATATTGTTTGTTCCATCTTTATAAGGAGCAGTGCCCCATCTCATCAGGCTACAGAGCAACCTAACAATACAGATCACTTTATTCTATCCATATGCACTTCCTCCTTGGCTATATTACCCAATACCCTATTTAAAATGCAGCCCATCAAACCCATTTTGTATTAAAGGTATGGGTCTATTCAGCATTGACACAGGGTGGTGCTCCTGTTAAGTTAAAAGCCCTGGTGGGGAGGAAATGTGTGATGGGCAATAAACCTGAATACTGGGATGTGGGGAGCTGAGGCCCTACTGTAATAAACATTTGGTGGTTGCTTATATTTGTCATTTTTCACACATGTACAAGCGTGTATTAAATGGAAATTAGTTTTTTTGTTGCATATCTCAACTCTCCCCGAGACACCCTCGGAGAGTGGGGTCACGGCCAGGGTCTGCCATTTTCCACAGAAACCCTGGAACAATTAGGGTTAAGTGCCTTGCTCAAGGGGATTCTTGTCAGCTTGGGGATTCAAACTAGCAGCCTTTAATTTACTGGCCCAACATTCTAACCGCTAGGCTACCTACCGCCCTGGATGGCCTACCTGCCTCACTGTAGCTGTGTGGCCTTGTACCTGCCTCACTGTAGCTGTGTGACCTTGTACCTGCCTCACTGTAACCGTGTGGCCTTGTACCTGCCTCACTGTAACCGTGTGGCCTTGTACCTGCCTCACTGTAGCTGTGTGACCTTGTACCTGCCTCACTGTAACCGTGTGGCCTTGTACCTGCCTCACTGTAACCGTGTGGCCTTGTACCTGCCGCACTGTAACCGTGCGGCCTTGTACCTGCCTCACTGTAACCGTGTGGCCTTGTACCTGCCTCACTGTAACCGTGTGGCCTTGTACCTGCCTCACTGTAGCTGTGTGACCTTGTACCTGCCTCACTGTAACCGTGTGGCCTTGTACCTGCCTCACTGTAACCGTGTGGCCTTGTACCTGCCTCACTGTAACCGTGTGGCCTTGTACCTGCCGCACTGTAGCCATGTGTGCCCCCCGGTACATATTACACAAGTAGGCCAGACACACACACACGAATGCGTACACACACACACACACATTCCCCTTATATTTCAATTTGCAGTGCCTTATTTCATGTCGGTGTGCTGGAGATGATTGGTGGTGCGTCTGGCCTACTTGTGTAATATGTGCGGGGCACCTTTAGAGGCGAAACAACACCTCTCTCTGTTTACTGTAAGCACAACATGTTTACCAGCTCTGACTTCAAAACACTGTCTGCTCTAACAAAGACAAAGAAGAACCAGACAGTTTTCACACAAGAGCTGCCTGATACATCTTTATGTTTTCAGGCACTACTCTGTTTCTCCTTTCATTTCTCTTCTATGTGTCATTCATGTTTCAGACATTTCAAAATATTTGCAATGTGTTTATTAGCGTGTTATTTAGCACCGAGGCATTGACTTGTTGCTGTGGAAAGCTCAGAATGTGAATGCTGTCCTTGCAGCTACTATATTCTCTCCTCTCTCTTTGACTGAGAGGAAGGAATGAAAGCCCCCTTTATGTCTGCTAAAACCAGATGTTCTAGAGCTCTCCTGCATTTTTATCAGATGGTTTGAAATTTGGAAAGAAATAGCCTGTGCATACATTTCAAAGGAGTGTGAAAGTGTGAGTGTGTGTGGATCTGTGTGTGGGTTAAGTATGTGAGAGAGGAGAGAGAGAGAGAGAGAGAGAGAGAGAGAGAGAGAGAGAGAGAGATAGATGCTATCTGGCCATAAACAGAGAATACATAGAGTGTATCTATGTGTGTATTTTTTCAGCCTCTATGTGCGTGTGAATTATGACAGAGCTCTTTTTTTTCTCACGGAGAGAAACAGACCACCCCTGCCCTAAATCCCCCCACTAATCTCACCTTTCCTTTGTTTTGTGGAACAGATCTCTGGATCCAAATGTCACCCCCCCTGGATGCTGCCCCGGGCGGGGACCAGCAGTGTGTGACGGTGACGGGTGGGTGGCGAGGAGAGGAGAGGAGGAGGCCACAGACACATCGGCTCTCGACAGCGACTCTGCAGTAAATTGGCCCAGGCTGGGTCCTGTCCTGTGAGAACGAGCAGAGAGTGAGAGTGCTCTGGTCTCATATTTCAGCATGGATGGCGTCAGAGTCAGCTTCACTTAGAGGACCTGCTCTTCCTAATGAGACCGCTTTCCCTCTTCAAGTTGAGGACTAATCAATTACAGGGGGATTAAGCCTAACCCTACAGCTTCCTGTTCTACCGCCCCGTGAAGAAGAAGTGAACTCAGCATTATCAAACTCTTTTAGAGGACTGGTTTTTGTCGACTCTTTTAGTGGATTTACTTCAACACTTTCAATACTTTTCCTTTTTTTGTTTTTTTGGGTGCGTTGCTTTTTAATTTCTCCAACCCAAGGCCATTCCTATCCTTCGGATTTTACACTATGGAGTTTCAGGCCGGGCTGTGGAATAAAGATTGGGGTTCATTTCTGCGTTTCTGGTTAACGGTCATCCTGAGCCTCAACGTGCACTTCAGCCACCCCGCCACCTCGTGCCCAGAGGAGTGCCGCTGCGACAAAACGTTTGTTTACTGCAATGAGCGGAGCCTGACGTCGGTGCCTCTGGGGGTAACGGAGGGCTACAAGATCCTCTACCTCCACAACAACCAGATCAACAATGCAGGGTTCCCATTGGAACTACACAATGTGGCCTCCGTGGAGACAGTGTATCTCTATGGCAACCAGCTGGACGAGTTCCCCATCAACCTGCCCAAGAACATCCGGGTGCTCCACCTGCAGGAGAACAACATCCAGACCATCTCCAGGGCTGCCTTGGCTCAGCTGCCCCGCCTAGAGGAGCTCCACCTGGACGATAACTCCATCTCTACGGTTGGGGTGGAGGAGGGGGCGTTCCGGGAGGCTGTCAGCCTCAAGCTGCTCTTCCTCACCAAGAATCACCTGAGCAGTGTCCCCATTGGTCTCCCAGAGGACCTCACAGAGCTGCGATTGGACGAGAACCGTATCGCCGTCATCGCTGAGGAGGCGTTCCAGAACGTGACTCGGCTACAGCGCCTCCTGTTGGATGGCAACTTGTTGACGGATGAGGGCGTGGCCCCGGGGACGTTCCAGGAGCTGTCCAACCTCCAGGAGCTGGCGCTGGCCCGTAACTCTCTGACGTTCCCCCCGCCCCTCCTCCCGACGCACTCCCTGGTCAAGCTCAGCCTGCAGGATAATCAGATGGACCAGATCCCAGTGACGGCATTCTCAGGCCTTCAGAGGCTTGAGAGACTGGATATCTCCAACAACCAGCTGCAGACGCTGACACAGGGGGTCTTTGACGGCCTCGTCAGCCTCAGACAGCTCACTGTTCGCAACAACCCGTGGCGCTGCGACTGCACCGTCAAATGGGTGGTGGTGTGGCTCAAGTCATTACCAGCCTCCATCAACGTGCGCGGTTCAATGTGCCAGAGCCCCGAGAGGGTGCGCGGCATGGCAATCAGAGAACTCACCCTGGATGCTATCCAGTGCCCAGCTGGGACGGACCTCCAGCCCGACCTCTGGCCTACACTGCGCTCCACGCCCCCGCACCCCCAACTACCCACCACCACCACCACCCTCATTACCTCCTCCATGACCAGCTCTATTCCCACCTCCACAACCTCCTCCTACCCCACATCACCCTCCCCTCCCCCTGCCCTGCCTCCCCACCCCGCTGGCCCCCTGCCCCCCTATGAGGACCCCCTACGGATATCCTTCCACGTGGTCAATGCCTCCTGCATCGAGGTGAGCTGGGCTTCCTACTTCACCGTCACGGCCTACAAGGTGACCTGGGTCAAGATGGGCCAGAGCCTGATGAACGACGTCAGCCGCGAGAGGACGGTGAGTGGGGATAGGCGGAAGCTTAGCCTGACCAACCTGGAGCCCAGGTCTGTTTACCGGGTCTGTGTTTATGTGCTGGACACCCTCAACTCCTACCGCCCAGGGGAGGATACAATATGCTCAGAGGCCAGGACCAAGTCGGCCTCGTCCAGCTCCAATAACAACAAGGCCATGGGGTCGGAGGAAGCTCAACAGGACGCCAACTCCCCACTCCTTTTGGCCGGGGTGATAGGCGGGGCCGTCCTTGTCATCCTGGTAACGCTGCTGAGCCTGTTTTGTTGGCACATGCACAAGAAGAGCCGCTCTGAGTCGTCCAAGTGGAAATACAACCGGGGAAGGAGAAAAGACGACTACTGCGAGGCAGGGACCAAAAAGGATAACTCTATACTGGAAATGACTGAGACCAGCTTTCAGATAGTCTCGCTGAACAATGAGCAACTTTTGAAAGGGGATTTCAGGATTCAGCCCATCTACACACCCAATGGAGGCATCGGCTTCAGAGACTGCCACCTCAGTAACAATAGCTTAGCCTACTGCAAGAGCAGCAACGTTCCCAGCACCGAGGTCTGCCACACGTGATGCTTCTAACAAGATGCTCCCACACCGGTTGTTTGAGAAAAAAACTAAGTAGTTAAATATACTGTACCATAGATATTTCCAAGTTCTGTCTACCATGTAATTTATACTGTGGACAATAATGTGGAATTCTATCTGCTATCTTTTTTACTCTTAGTTAAAAGGAATACAAATGGCTTTCTAATCAGTGGGTTTCAAATACAGTAAGTGGTTTTGCTTAAGTACTGTCTGTATATCGGAATTTGTACCATTACGACACGCTGGGATGGTTCTAACGAACGCTGTCCTGTCTGTCAGGTTTTGGGTTGTTGGGCACTATGAGGGAGGGGATTCTTTGCTAACCACAGGAGCTAAATGATGGTCTTTGTGCAGGGCCACCCCCTCAGAACACTAGTTACAATAACACAGTGGTCAGGGACATAGTAACACTGCTGATTAGACTGCAGTGGAGAATAGGCACTGCTGGTGTTTTTTTAAAGAATCAAAGTGCACTTTCTAATGCAACAGAGAGAGTAAGCAGCCATCCAGGAAATTAGCTTTTAGTGGAAATCCCATCAGAGAGGAAAGTGCACACTTTTCAACACCCTCTAATGCCCTCACAGGACTAAGTGAACATGTATGAATGTGGTAGGCAGGGACGCAGTGGAGGCTGCTGAGGGGAGAACGGCTCATAATAATGGCCAGAACGGAGAAAACAGAATGGCGTCAAACACCTGGCAACCATGTATTTGATACCATTCCACTGACTCTGCTCCAGTCTTTACCACGAGCCTGTTCTCCCCAATTAAGGTGCCACCAACCTCCTGTGGCAGGGAGGGAAACTGCTCTGACTGCTGGATATAGATTGTCCTTCATTGACACAGGAGGTTGTACAAGCTGTGGCCACTAGGGGGCATGTTCTCTCAGTCAGTATAGAGGTGGGCGAGAGAGGGAGCAGTAGAGATCCTTTAGCTACAGCATTCCTTCCAGCAACCGTAACTCATGGTTTTCACAGCCACAAAGTCAAAACTCTATATTGTAAATTCTTGAAAACAAAAATGTGGTTAGGGTTAGGCATGAGAATAGCAGTGTGGTTAAGGTTATGGTTAAGGTTTGGATTAGGTTTCAAATGAGATTTTAACAAGATAAATTGTAGAAATATACATAATTATGACTTTGTGGCTGTGTTAACTAGTGACGACCATTACTCATTCTCAAATGGCAATGTTCAGAGTATTAACGCTTGCGGAGCTACTTAAAGAAGTGGAATCATTTAAAACTAACTGTGCTCAGATCTGTTGTTCAGTGGCTAAATTATATGGATTTTTTCCACAGTGTGTTATTATCATGGGGGAGGCCCATGAGGTTGTGTTGGGTATCTTGTCTTTGCAGGGAGGTGTCTGCAGGGATGATGAATGTGTAGGAGATACACTCACAGTTATTATACAGTCTGCTACCTTTCTATTGTCTTATTGTTTAGTATTTAAATGACAAATGTGTGAATCACAATGAATGATCAATGTGTTTATCTTCTATGTGCTTTACACTGTGTTGATAGAAGGGGTTTCCTGCTGAAACATGTGAATAATTTCCATTGTCTAGACGGGATTGGCTATTCTATTGATTCATTGATTGATTGGTTCAAACGACACATTCATCATCAATTCAAAACAATGTTAGCTAAATCTGGAGCTGCCCTTACATGAAGCATGAACCTGTCCTTATCTGATCTCTCTCATCTTAGAGCTTCTCAGATCACTGCATCAGCTCGAGAGAGAGAGAGAGAGAGAGAGAGAGAGAGAGAGAGAGAGAGAGAGAGAGAGAGAGAGAGAGAGAGAGAGAGAGAGAGAGAGAGAGAGAGAGAGAGAGAGAGAGAGAGAGAGAGAGAGAGAGAGAGAGAGAGAGAGGCTTGCTGGATCCAAGTTAGGACTGCCTGGTGCCACTGAGAAGTCATCATTATGCACTTCTTACTCCAACTTTATTTGCTTTGACAAGATTTTATTTTGCGGGTGGAGTTCAAAGGATCCGCACCCCCTCAACACCCCCCGCTCATAATCCTCATCCAAAAAAGGAAGAAAAATATGCAGACTTTATTTTCCAGACTTTATTTTCACTTGGCCGTGCAACTCACAAGTTGAGAGAGGGTGGAGGGCCAAATGACAAGACTTAACCCTTCACGGGGCACCAAGCCGCTGACTGAAATGCACCATTAAACCACTGCATTGCAATGGTTTGGCTGTACCTTGGGGGGCGGTTCTCCGGACACAGATTAAGCCTAGTCCTAGACCAGTGGTTCCCAACCAGTGGTACTAGGACCTTGGCCTATCCACAGGGGGTACTGGAGAAGACTCATGAGACCATAGGCCTACTGGTAAAATGTAAATGGGGGGGTACTTCAGGGGTACTCCGGGCAGAAAAAGGTTGGGAACTACTGTCCTAGATTAAATGCATTTTTTAACAATTGGGAGTTTATGACGCTATAAACACTATGACGGCATCATTCATGTTGACGTTTAAGCTTCCATAAGTGCTTTTTTAGTCTAATATCCATTTATAATGCAGAAACTCTTTTTGTTAAGAAATGACAGTTGCTCTTCTGTGGTTATCAAAGTGTCTCCACTTCTTTCTACCAACGTACACATATCAGCATATCAATCTGCTTTAAAAGCTACGTCCAACAAGCCCCACAAGTGTAAGCTGACCTAAGGTCAGTTTGACACACATTAAGCTACAGACACCAAGCCCTACCGACATTTACTGACCTTAGGTCAGTTTGACACTGCTACATGGCAAGTTACCTACAACATCCCACCGGCATTTACTGACCTAAGGTCAGTTTGACACTGCTACATGGCCCTAGTGCTTTTGACAGGTTATGTATGCCTGTAGCACAGTTAGCCTATCTGACAGTAATCCCATACAGCAAAGTATCTTGGTTTTCCTCCTTAACAGTGATTAGGTTTTAAATGTATTGTTAGTCAGTCAGGCCAACCTATTGCAACATGTCCCCAATTGAAGGAATGTTCCAAGGAGTGATCATAGTCCATTTATTGCCTTACCTTTATGCAGTACTGTATGGGCGAACTGTACTTGGTTAGTTCAATGACTTTTTCAGAAAAGAAGCAAGGTTTAAACTAATAATTGAATAGTTACTGTATGGAAAGCACACATTTTCATATTGCTGCAACAACAAAGAGAGAGTGACCGACAACAATAGACCCGACACATAACTAATGAAAGACTGTTCATTCGTAACGACGCCTTGAGTGGTGCTGGGTAATGAATCATACAAAGTGACTGAGAAGCCTTGTTGGTTATTTGCGGCAGTGCATTACTCTTAATTCCCTCCCTCGTGAAGAAAGTACACAGATGCAATGGAGTGACCAATGGAATTAGACCGAACACATTAGAGAGAGAGAAGTGAAAAATAGAGAGACATACTGAAACCTCTGGTTTATTACTCTTTCAGGCTCTAATAGTAATTTCCTTAAAGCTCATTGATTCTCATTGGAATAATTATGTTAAACCACTGAGAGGTCAATTCAAACAAAGTACCCAAGTGGATAAAATGTAATACATTTTAAGTCATCTTTGATTCGTCTCTCCTTCATTTCCAGTTTGAGGGCAAATCCCCCTCATGTGAAATACTGTCTGCAAATTCCCATTATAAATTAATTCAAGGATTTGTGCATCTATTCACAGAAGTCTTCATCAAACTATTCATGGGTTTTTGAAGTAATTGAATGTTCTGTGTTTTGGATAATCAACACTTCCCCATGCAGCTGCTGAGTTGAATTAATTGAAATAATATGAACAATGACAGGCTATTTGTTCATGTATGATTAGACAGAGGAAAGTATGCTGAACATCAACAATGCATGTAATTTGGCTTCTTTAGGGGGTTCTCGACTATAATGGCTTTTAATTTAGACATTGCGTTGTTTTGACTTTAACAACATAAACCAATATGCTATTTAGGAACCAAAGTTACATTTTTGTTCTCATGATTAAATATTGTTGTTGTCCCATGTATGTGCCTTGAGGTTAACTTACAATGTAAAGTCCTTGAAACCTTTAAATGTTTTTGCACAAAATGTAAATATAGAAGTGAAGCTTTTTGCAAATAAAAGAGCCATGGGATTTGATTCATCGTCATTTCAATCAAAATGTTATGTATAGGCTCTCTGAAACATTTTATTTACTTGAGATGTCAGCAGATGTACTGGAGAGATACTTTTCCATGACTTGAGTAGATCCACTGACAATGTTACTGACCTTGCATTTGTTTACATGGCATTGGTTCTCAGTTCTGGTGAGTGCATTCTACAGTAGCTGACAAGCTGTCAGTGTGTGCGGGTGTGTGGACAGTCAAATTTCTAACTAGAGCAGAAATATGTTCTGTCCTGGGTAAAACACTGAGCTTTAATTCCTATCTACAGAGTTATCTACCTATTGACCTTTTAATCCACTTATGCTTACAATGTGTCACCTATAGTTATCCATGTATTTGTACCTGGTTATCATTAATACCGTAGCTCAACACATTACATTACAACTATACTGCTTAGCATTCAATTGAATACAGTACTATTCTACTGTGTAACACAGGTGCATCCCTATTTATGTCAATGACACATTTATGTAAATCACAAAGCTCATCTGCATTTCTTGCGGTGCAGGAAAAGTTATCCTGCAACAGGGTGATCAAATTAAGATCCTACAACTGTAGATGAGCTGGTCAATTGACTCTTATTAAATGTAACGTTGATGTCCAGTTGTACACATAGACAACAGGGATTCCACTTGAGCAGTTTGCCTGCCAAATGCACTAGTTCTGAATCAAATCCCCGAATTCCATCTTCCGTCCCATTCAATAGACTTTAATTACAGCCTGCATGGAGGTGAGGCCTTACCCTCTCCGTTCTGCAGGGTTATACCAATGTATACGTTGGATCTCTGGATCTCTGCCCGTCTGCCTCCACTGATGAGGATAATAATCATTAAGTAGAGGGAGTAGTGAAATATCAACACACAAATTGATGGAACATTGTTTAAAGTAGGTTACTGCTTAGTGAGTAAAATGCTTTGGCTAAATGGTTGAGAAGAACAATTGGAAGGATATTAGGACTAGTTTTTTATCATGGGAAAAAGTTTTAGTAAATGTTTTAAGGCACTAGTTTTCCTAAAGCAGGGATCATCAACTTGATTCATTAACTTGATTCAGCCCCGGGCCAATTGTTTCTTGAGCAGATGGTCAGGGGGCCAGAACATAATTACAAATAATTTGTAAACTGCAAATTGACCGCAAGAAGTCCAAACAGATATAATATTCGACTAAAACATAATCATTTCAAACCTTGCCTACATTTGTATACGATCACATATATCTCTCTATTATGCGTCGGAATACTTGGGAACAGATCACATATATCTCTCTATTATGCGTGGGAATACTTGGGAACATATTTCCAAAATTAACATAACTTTTTACAGTTTATACAGTCTTTTATATCCAACAATGAAAATTACAAAACCATTTTTTCAATAAAACCACCCGCGGGTCAAATTCGGCCCTCTGGGCGCCAGTTGGGGAACCCTGTCCTTAAGGCTTAATTTGCACAAATAAGATGCTGGTAGCTGTATCCATGGCCTTTACCCACAAGGCCAAAACATTGGATTCCATACAAACACCAAAGATACCAATTGCTGTCGTTTTCGCAGTACAATAAGTGTATAAATCTCTGCTTCCTAATGCTTTGAGAAATGAGAAAATGTCCTCCCAACTACAAATTACATGTCTAGAGATTACAAATAAACAAGTATATATAGTCCGCTCCTTCAAAGGTTTCTACAACTGGATTGAAATATGAGCAATGCAGCACAATGTAGATTACCATCTAATATACCCTATTTACCAAAAAGTGACACTAGTGTGAAAATGACAGGCTTACAGCCGCCGAAGAGACTTGCTTTCACAACCCAGTGAATATCTCCTCCCTACTTTCCCAAACACACTTTTTTTTTCTCAGCAAAATACATTCTGTTCTGCCTCTCAAAACGTATACAAGCACATGCATCTCAGCTACTCCCGAGCCTAATTGGCGACAAAATGTTTTTCCGAATAAAATTGCGGTCTAATAGCTGCTCCACCAGTAGTTCCCCAGAGACCCAGCTATGGCAGCTCTGAGGCTGTCAACATCTCATGGATGTCTCTCCCATCCCTACAATCCCAATAACAACCACAGGCTTTCATGCTCCGCACTTCCCATCTCACAAATGACCGTCTTCACCCAACTAAAACCAACACTCCCAACAGAGTTTTTTAAAGAGTATTTTCCGGTGGTGTTTTTGGTCGGTTGAGGTAGAACATTTTGAATGGTCCCTTTAGAATTTAAAAGTGGATTATATGAGATTATAAAATAGCACTGGCCTAAATTCATGTTATGATTGTCTTGCCCTAGATCAAACCTCACTATTCTGTATGTCTCTAGATCAAACCTCACTATTCTGTATGTCTCTAGATCAAACCTCACTATTCTGTATGTCTCTAGATCAAACCTCACTATTCTGTATGTCTCTAGATCAAACCTCACTATTCTGTATGTCTCTAGATCAAACCTCACTATTCTGTATGTCTCTAGATCAAACCTCACTATTCTGTATGTCTCTAGATCAAACCTCACTATTCTGTATGTCTCTAGATCAAACCTCACTATTCTGTATGTCTCTAGATCAAACCTCACTATTCTGTATGTCTCTAGATCAAACCTCACTATTCTGTATGTCTCTAGATCAAACCTCACTATTCTGTATGTCTCTAGATCAAACCTCACTATTCTGTATGTCTCTAGATCAAACCTCACTATTCTGTATGTCTCTAGATCAAACCTCACTATTCTGTATGTCTCTAGATCAAACCTCACTATTCTGTATGTCTCTAGATCAAACCTCACTATTCTGTATGTCTCTAGATCAAACCTCACTATTCTGTATGTCTCTAGATCAAACCTCACTATTCTGTATGTCTCTAGATCAAACCTCACTATTCTGTATGTCTCTAGATCAAACCTCACTATTCTGTATGTCTCTAGATCAAACCTCAGTATACTTTATGTCTCTAGATCAAACCTCAGTATACTGTATTTCTCTAGATCAAACCTCAGTATACTGTATGTCTCTAGATCAAACCTCAGTATACTGTATGTCTCAGAGGCCCTGAGTTATGTATATTTTCGGTACTGCTAAAATAGGTAAAGTATGTTAATGAACTCTGTGCTAAATAATTGAATGACACAGTTGGTAAGCAATTTGCATATTCCATTCATTCAATTGATTAATCTATATGCCATTTAGCATCAGTCTGCATTCTGATTACAGAATAGTATTAATGTCATTTACAAATTTTTTCTTGACGTCAAATTAATCTTTCCATCTCAGGTGTTGGATTACAAGAATGTAATTGTTAATTGGCAATTACCTGCTATAGCTTATTATGATCACTTAATAAGCAATCTGTACTTGGAAAGCTCCCAGGGAAAATTATAATTTAAACTATATGGAACAGAAGAATGATACAAATGCATTGATATAGTGGTATGGAATAGGATTGTCACGATCGTTTATGGAAGATACGGACCAAGGCGCAGCGTGATAAGCATACATTTTATTAAGTACTTAACTTACGACAAAACAACAAACAAACGAAACGTGAAGTCCTAGGTTACACAAAACAAACCTTAACGGAACAAGATCCCACACCGACTAGTGCCAAACAGGCTGCCTAAGTGTGGTCCCCAATCAGAGACAACGAGATACAGCTGCCTCTGATTGGGAACCACCCTGGCCAACATAGATCTAAACGATCTAGAACATCAACATAGAAAATATAACACAGAAACTACACACCCTGGCTCAACATTTCAGAGTCCCCAGAGCCAGGGCGTGACAAGGATAATGATTAGAATACAATAATATAATAGGATAATGATTAGAATACAATAATAGAATAGGATAATGATTAGAATACAATAATATAATAGGATAATGATTAGAATACAATAATACAATAGGATAATGATTAGAATACAATAATAGAATAGGATAATGATTAGAATACAATAATAGTATAGGGGAATAATTGGAGTATGTTGTGTAAATGTTCCATTGTACTGTAGTCCAGTAGGTATCATTGGTTGAGGGAAAGAAGCAACATTCATGTCAACTGCCTCTTGAGTTGTCAGTAGTATACACTACTGAAATGCAACAACAGCAGAAGATGCTCAATTCGGGAAAGGTTTATGCACAGCACAGCACAGCTCAAATTAGGCACAATGGAAATAAGCAAAATCTAAATGCCCAAATGGTCGAGCACTTGCCTCTTGCAACAAACACATTTACATTTCTGGCTGCAATGTGTTGTTCGTAATGAAAAGTCATCCACAGCTAAACTAAATGTGAACCAAGCGTTTAAGTAAATCATTAACATGCAACCTGCCAGGATAAACTCAGAGCAAATTCCCAGACAGACTCCTAGATTAAACTTTAAACTCTCTCTCCCCTGGACTGAATGGAACATGGTAGGAACTCCATATGCGCTGGGCCTCAGGGTCAGGGGGGTCACAATTCCAGGTGGGAGCGAGCAGCTGTGACCTTGAGCACGACGCTCCGTCTGGGAAAGCCTGTAATGAAGGAAGACGTTGATGAATAGTAAAAGACAAAAGGTCTCTCATCACTTTAAGGACGACTAACCAACTGTAAAATGTTGCTTGTTTTAAATTTCGATAAAAACCTTATGTTGAGGCAAAAACTGCATTTGTTTACTGTGACGGATCAATGCATTTTAATAGTCTAAATGAATCTATACTGTACTTTGCAGCATTATCACAGAGAATCAGCAATCTGCTAGAAACATCATGGAAATGAGTTGCTTTCAGTCAGGCCTCAAAATGTACAGATTCTGTTGGACGTTTTCGTCAATAGACAAAATTAAATAGCTTTGAAACTGTCCATCTCCCCCTCGTAAAACAACCTTTTCTCTGATTAAAGAACTTGCTCATTAGCTCATTAGAGATGTTCAAAGTACAAACCAACAACCAATTAAAAACGATATTGATCCAAATTGGAACTGTACTGAGAAGACTAGGAAATGAGATGTAGCTACCATGAATTGATGTATCCATCCAAGAATACGAAGTACATTCGCATTAGAGGAGATGAATTAGGGCAGTGCAGAAAGACATGGGCTTTATTGGCATGGGATTCATACGTTAACATTGCCAAAGCAAGTGAAATAAACAATCACAAATGAACAGTTAACATTAAACACACAAACATTTAAAAAGAGAAAAACTATAGAAATGATTAACTATGTACAAAAACAAATACAAAAACGAGTGTATTGTTCCGAACCTGTACAGGCTGTCGGTCTATACACTAACTCAAATGTAAAATAACCTATAAATGAAGGTAAAATAGCTCACAGACAAATGTAACTTCTCGCACCTTACACAGCTTGCTGGCTCCACTAGGGCCCACGCAGCAAGGTGGTTTGTGTGCTGTGTGTGAACAAACATAAGTATAAATGGCAAGGGAAAATAAATCAACAGATAAATATAGGCCTAGGTTCTATTTACTTTGGTGTTTGTGCTCCACTGGTTACCCATTTCTTATCGCAACAGGTCACACATTTTGCTGCGATGTTTGCATGCTGCGGTATTTCACCTAACAGATATGAAAGCTTGTCAATATTTGATTTGTTTTCAAATACTTTTCGGGTCCATGAAAATGCACTGTGTTTCTTATATGGTTTTACATTTGGCAGGATGTTAGGAAGTGCATCTCAGTTTCCACCTCATTTTGTGGGCAGTGTGCACATAGCCTATCTTCTCTTGAGAGACAGGTCTGCCTATGCCGGCCTCTCTCAATATCAAGGCTATGCTCACTGTCACGGATTCAGCCAAGGCTGCTCCTCCTCCTTGCTCGGGCAGGCTTCGGCGTTCGTCGTCCCCGGAGTACTAGCTACTGCCGATCGATGTTTCGGTGTTTGTCTTGTTTTGTCTTTATTGTTTACACCTGTTTCCTATTATGTTGTATTGTATTCCCTATATTAACCCTTGTCTCTCATTGGTTATTGTGTGTGATTGTTCTTTGTCATTCCGGCAGTTGTTTTGTGTACGGGTATTGTGTTTTCCTCCCTGTTTTGGAGGTTTGTTGTTTTTGTACGTTTATTACTGTGTTCAGTAAAAGTACGTTGCCAGCCGCTCTGTGTCCTGCGTTTGACTTCGCTGACCGCATACACGTCGCGTGACAGAATCACACACCTACACATGGAGTCAGCAGGAGCGGCGGTGCCAGCTGGATCAATGGAGGAGCGCGTAGCACAACAAGCGGCCATGATCCAGGCTCTCGGCACCGCCATGGAACGGGTGGTGAACACCATGGAGCGATGGGAAAGAGGAGGTTTGCCCACACCTCCTCCGACGATACCACCACCATCAGCTATACTCATCGCTTCACCTCCGGGGTCCAGTGGGATTCGGCTCTCGCTCCCGAGGGCTTATGATGGCACAGCGGCCGGGTGTCAGGGTTTCCTGCTCCAAGTGGAGCTCTACCTGGCAACCATCCACCCGGTGCCCTCGGGATACGAGAGCGTGTCCGCCCTCATCTCCTGTCTGTCCGGCAAGGCGCTGGAGTGGGCCAACGCCGAGTGGGGGGGAATAGACGCCGCTACAGTCAACTATGCAGAGTTCACCCGCCGCTTCAGGGCGGTGTTCGATCATCCCCCAGAGGGGAAGGCGGCGGGTGAGCGTCTGTTCCACCTCAGACAGGGGAAGAGGAGCGCGCAGGAGTTCGCACTGGACATCCGGACTCTGGCTGCCAGTGCGGGATGGAATGAGAGGGCCCTCATCGACCACTACAGGTGCAGCCTGAGGGAGGACGTGCGTCAGGAATTGGCCTGCAGGGACACCAACCTAAGCTTCGATCAGCTGGTGGACATGTCGATTCGCCTAGATACCCTGTTGGCTACCCGCGGACGTCCGGAGTCGGGGCCGTCCATTCCATCCCCCAGCACTTCCGAGCCGAGCCCTATGGAGCTCGGGGGTGCTGGTGCTAGGGAGACCAGGAGAGAGACCAGGAGAGAGGCCGTCCCCTGCACCAACTGTGGCCGCAGAGGACACACTGCGGGTCGGTGCTGGGGAGGGTCTCCTAGGAATCGAGGCAGTGGGCAGCGCACTGATGAGTCATTCCAGGTGAGTAAGCACCCAACTCACCTAGAGCTCTCTGTTGCACATATGTGTATTACAGTTGTGTTTCCCGAGGTTTCTCCTCACTCCCAGCATAAGGCGCTAGTAGATTCAGGTGCAGCTGGGAATTGTATCGATCGCCGGTTCACGTATAAGTTAGGGATTCCTATTGTACCAGTTGATGTGCCCTTCCCCATCCATGCCCTAGATAGCCGCCCTTTGGGGTCGGGATTGATTAGGGAGGTCACAGCGCCACTTAAGATGAAGACGCAGGAGGGCCATGAGGAGATTATACGGTTATATTTGATTGACTCTCCTGCGTTTCCCGTGGTGTTGGGGCTTCCCTGGTTAACATCTCATGACCCCAACATTTCATGGCAACAGAGGACTCTCAAGGGATGGTCTGATCAGTGTGTCGGGCGGTGTGTAGGTGTTTCCGTAGGGGCAACGACGGTGGAAAGCCCGAACCAAGTTCCCACCATGCACATTCCTCCTGAGTATGCCGATTTGGCACTCGCCTTCTGTAAAAAGAAGGCGACTCAATTACCACCTCATCGACAGGGGGATTGTGCGATAGACCTCCAGGTAGGCGCTGCGCTTCCTCGTAGTCAAGTGTATCCTCTGTCTCAGGAGGAGACGGCGGCTATGGAGACATACGTCACCGAAGACAGGGATACATACGGCCGTCCACTTCCCCTGCGTCCTCAAGTTTCTTTTTTGTGAAGAAGAAGGATGGGGGTTTACGCCCGTGTATTGATTACCGTGGTCTCAATCAGATTACAATCAAATACAGCTATCCTCTCCCTCTGATTGCTAGTATGACGGAATCATTACACGGGGTGCGATTCTTCACAAAATTGGATCTCAGGAGCGCGTACAACCTGGTGCGCATTAGGGAGGGAGATGAGTGGAAGACAGCATTCAGTACCACCTCGGGTCACTATGAGTACCTCGTCATGCCATACGGTTTAATGAATGCTCCTTCAGTCTTCCAATCGTTTGTGGAAGAGATTTTCCGGGATTTGCATGGACAGGGTGTAGTGGTGTATATTGACGACATTCTAATATACTCCGCTACACGAGTCGAGCATGTGTCCCTGGTGCGTCGGGTGCTTGGTAGACTGTTGGAGCATGACCTGTATGCGAAGGCGGAGAAATGTCTGTTCTTCCAGGAGTCCATCTCCTTCCTGGGACATCGGTTGTCCGCGTCAGGGGTGGAGATGGAGATTGACCGCGTTTCAGCCGTGCGTAATTGGCAGACTCCCACCACGGTGAAGGAGGTGCAGCGGTTTTGGGGTTTTGCCAATTACTACCAGAGGTTTATCCGGGGCTTTGGACAGGTAGCAGCTCCAATCACCTCCCTGCTAAAGGGGGGCCCGGTGCGTCTGCAGTGGTCGGCTGAGGCGGACAGGGCGTTTAGACATCGGAAGGACCTGTTCACCTCGGCTCCGGTGCTGGCACATCCGGATCCCTCTTTGGCGTTCCAAGTTGAGGTGGATGCGTCCGAGGCGGGGATAGGTGCTGTACTGTCTCAGCGCTCGGGCACACCACCAAAACTCCGCCCCTGCGCTTTCTATTCTAAGAAGCTCAGTCCGGCGGAGCGCAATTATGACGTGGGGGACAGGGAGCTGCTAGCGGTGGTTCAAGCCCTGAAGGTGTGGAGGCATTGGCTTGAGGGGGCTAAACACCCTTTTCTCATTCTGACTGACCATCGTAACCTGGAGTACATCTGGGCAGAGAGGAGACTGAACCCTCGCTAGGCTAGGTGGGCCATGTTTTTTACCCGATTTGTATTTAAGCTCACTTATAGACCAGGGTCACAGAACGCTAAGGCAGACGCCCTGTCCCGATGATATGACACAGAGGAGAAGTTCATTGAGCCCACTCCCATACTTCTGGAGTCTTGTCTGGTGGCACTGGTGATGTGGGAGGTCGATGCGGACATCGAGCGGGCGTTACGTGCCGACCCTACTCCCCCACAGTGTCCAGAGGGACGGAAGTACGTGCCGCTCGAGGTTCGTGATTGACTGATATATTGGGCTCACACATCACCCTCCTCTGGTCATCCTGTTATTGGTCGGACAGTGCACTGCCTTAGTGGGAAGTACTGGTGGCCCACTTTGGCTAGGGACGTGAGGGTTTACGTTTCCTCCTGCTCTGTGTGCGCCCAGTGTAAGGCGCCTAGACACCTGCCCAGAGGGAAGTTACAACCCCTACCCGTTCCACAATGGCCGTGGTCTCACCTATCAGTGGATTTTGTCACGGACCTTCCCCCCTCCCAGGGGAACACTACGATCTTGGTCGTTGTGGATCGGTTTTCTAAGGCCTGCCGTCTCATTCCTATGCCAGGTCTCCCTACAGCCCTACAGACTGCCGATGCCCTGTTTACTCACGTCTTACGGCACTACGGGGTGCCTGAGGATAGAGTGTCTGATCGGGGTCCCCAGTTCACCTCTAGAGTCTGGAGGGCGTTTATGGAACGTCTGGGGGTCTCGATTAGCCTTACCTCGGGTTTTCACCCTGAGAGTAATGGGCAGGTGGAGAGAGTAAACCAGGATGTGGGTAGGTTTCTGAGGTCCTATTGCCAGGACCGGCAGGAGGAGTGGTCGGGGTATATCCCCTGGGCAGAGATAGCCCAACATTCACTCCGCCACTCCTCCACTAATCTTACGCCTTTTCATTGTGTGCTGGGTTATCAGCCGGTCCTGGCACCCTGGCATCAGAGCCAGATCGAAGCCCCTGCGGTGGATGAGTGGTTTCGGTGCTCGGAGGAAACATGGAACGCTGCGCATGTCCATCTGCAGCGGGCTATCAGGCGGCAAAAGGCGAACGCCGATCACCACCGCAGTGAGGCTCCGGTGTATGCACCGGGAGATCAGGTCTGGCTCTCGACCCGAAACCTGCCGCTTCGCCTGCCCTGCCGGAAGCTGGGTCGGCGGTTTGTGGGGCCATTTAAAGTCCTGAGGAGATTGAACGAGGTATGTTATAGGTTACAACTGCCCATTAATTACCGCATTAACCCCTCGTTCCATTTGTCTCTCCTCAGGCCGGTGGTAGCTGGCTGGTCCACTCCAGGAGAATGAGGTACGAGAGGCTCCTCCGCCACCACTAGACATCGAGGGGGCTCCGGCGTACTCAGTCCGTTCCATCTTGGATTCGAGGCGTCGGATGGGGGGTCTGCAGTATCTCGTGGAGTGGGAGTGGTACGGTCCGGAGGAACGGTGCTGGGTCCCTAGGAGGGACATCCTAGATCACTCCCTGTTGAGGGATTTCCATCGGAGTCGTCCGACTTGCCCTGCTCCGCGTCCTCCTGGACGTCCCCGAGGCCGGGGTCGGCGCACGGCTGGAGCCGCGCGTCATGGGGGGGGTACTGTCACGGATTCAGCCGAGGCTGCTACTCCTCCTTGCTCGGGCAGGCTTCGGCGTTCGTCTTCGGAGTACTAGCTAATGCCGATCGATGTTTCAGTGTTCGTCATGTTTTGTCTTTATTGTTTACACCTGTTTCCTATTATGTTGTATTGTATTCCCTATATTAACCCCTGTCTCTCATTGGTTATTGTGTGTGATTGTTCTTTGTCATTCCGGCAGTTGCTTTGTGTACGGGTATTGTGTTTTCCTCCCTGTTTTGGAGATTTGTTGTTTTTGTACGTTTATTACTGTGTTCAGTAAAAGTACGTTGCCAGCCGCTCTGTGTCCTGCGTTTGACTTCGCTGACCGCATACACGTCGCGTGACACTCACTGAGTCAGTACATTGTCAATTCTTTCCTCAGTTTTCTGCCACCGTGTACTGTCTGTTTAGGGCCAAATAGCATTTCAGTTTGATATTTTGTCATGTTTTCCCAATAGGTAATATGATTTTATTTTGTTCTGGGTATATTTTGGTTGGGCCAGATCGTCTGAGTGCTGTCCTGAGGCTTTTTGGTGTTAGTAGTGGTTAGTGAACTTAGCCTCAGGACTAGCTGGATGAGGGGACTTTTCTCTCTGTTCCTCTCGCCATTTCAGGGCTTTGTAGTGGTAGTAGAGGGAATCGCCTGAATTTAGGTGGTTATAGAATTTGATGGCTTGTTTTTGGATATGAATTAGTAATGGATATTAGCCTAATTCTGCCCTGCATGCATTATTTGGGGCTTTCCTCTGTACTCTAAGAATGCTTTTGCAGAATTCTGCATGAAGGATTTCAATTGGATGTTTGTCCCATTTAAAAAAAAGTCTTGATTGGTTTGTGGACCCCAAACTTCACTTCCATAAAGGGCAATTGGTTCAATTGTAGATTTGAATATTTTGAGCCAGGTTCTAGTTGGTATGTTAATTTGAATTAGTTATTTGATAAAAAGCACTTCTTGCTTTCTTTCTCTTTCAATTAATTGACAGTATAAATTACCTCTCTATGTTTACAAACAATAAATGTGCAATACAAATTGGAAGCAAACAAACAAACGACTTTATTCATGGTCGGGGAGTCCGGCAGGGATGTAGCCTAAGCCCCACTCTATTTAACATACAGTGCCTTACAAAAGTATTCATCCCCCTTGGCGTTTTTCCTATTTTGTTGCATTACAACCTGTAATTTCAATGGATTTTTATTTGGATTTCATGTAATGGACATACACAATATAGTCCAAATTGGTGTAGTGAAAGGAAAAATATAACTTATTTCAAAAAATTCTACAAAATAAATAACGGAAAAGTGGTGCGTGCAAATATATGTACAGTTGAAGTCAGAAGTTTACATACAATTAGGTTGGAGTCATTAAAACTGTTTTTTCAACCACTCCACAAATGTCTTGTTAACAAACTATAGTTTTGGCAAGTCTACTTTGAGCATGACACAAGTAATTTTTCCAACAATTGTTTACAGACAGATTATTTCACTTATAATTCACTGTATCACAATTCCAGTGGGTCAGAAGTGTACATACACTAAGTTGATTGTGCCTTAAACAGTTTGGAAAATTCCAGAAAATGATGTCATGGCTTTAGAAGCTTCTGATAGGCTAATTGACATCATGTGAGTCAATAGGAGGTGTACCGGTGGATGTATTTCAAGGCCTACCTTCAAACTCAGTGCCTCTTTGCTTGACATCATGGGAAAATCAAAAGAAATCAGCCAATACCTCAGACAAAAAAAACGGTAGACCTCCACAAGTCTGGTTCATCCTTGGGAGCAATTTCCAAACGCCTGAAGGTACCACGTTCATCTGTACAAACAATAGTACGCAAGTATAAACACCATGGGGCCACGCAGCCGTCATACCGCTCAGGAAGGAAACGCGTTCTGTCTCCTAGAGATGAACGTACTTTGGTGCGAAAAGTGCAAATCAATCCCAGAACAACAGCAAAGGACCTTGTGAAGATGCTAGAGGAAACAGATACAAAAGTATATATATACACAGTAAAACAAGTCCTACAAGTCCCACATTCTTCTACCCCCAAGCCATAAGACTCCTGAACAGCTAATCATGGCTACCCGGACTATTTGCACTGCCCCCCCACCCCATACTTTTTACGCTGCTGCTACTCTGTTAAGTATTTATGCATAGTCACTTTAACTCTACCCACATGTACATATTACCTCAACTACCTCAACTAGCCGGTGCCCCCGCACATTGACTATGCAACGGTACCCCCCTGTATATATAGCCTCCCTACTGTCACTTTATTCTATTGTATATATAGCCTCCCTACTGTCACTTTATTTTTACTTCTGCTCTTTTTTTCTCAACACTTTTTTGTTGTTGTTTTATTCTTACTTTTTTGTTTAAAATAAATGCACTGTTGGTTAAGGGCTGTAAGTAAGCATTTCACTGTAATGTCTGCACCTGTTGTATTCGGCGCATGTGACCAATAAAATTTGATTTGATTTGATATATCGGCATAACCTGAAAGGCCGCTCAGCAAGGAAGAAGCCACTGCTCCAAAACCGCCATAAAAAAGCAAGACTACGGTTTGCAACTGCACATAGGGACAAAGATATTTTTGGGAGAAATGTCCTCTGGTCTGATAAAACAAAAATAGAACTGTTTGGCCATAATGACCATCATTTTTGGAGGAAAAAGGGGGCACTTGCAAGCCGAAGAACACCATACCAACCGTGAAGCACGAGGGTGGCAGCATCATGCTGTGGGGGTGCTTTGCTGCAGGAGGGACTGGTGCACTTCACAAAATGGATGGTATCATGAGGAAGGAAAATTATGTGGATATATTGAAGCAACATCTCAAGACATCAGTCAGGAAGTTAAAGCTTGGTCGCAAATGGGTCTTCCAAATGGACAATCACCCCAAGCATACTTCCAAAGTTGTGGCAAAATGGCTTAAGGACAACAAAGTCAAGGTATTGGAGTGGCCATCACAAAGCCCTGACCTCAATCCTATAGAAAATGTGTGGGCAGAACTGAAAATGTCACGATCGTCTGAGGAAGCGGACCAATACGCAGCGCGTGGAGTGAACATGATGACTTTATTTAATAAAGCAACCACGAAAAAACAACAAATGACGATAGTGAAGTCCTCTGTAACACTGACAGAAACATGGAACACTGGAACAAAAACCCACAAACACACAGTGAAACACAACAGTTTAAATATGGCTCCCAATCAGAGATAACGAGCCGACAGCTGACACTCGTTACCTCCGATTGGGAGTCAATGACCAAACATAGAAACCAACCCAACAGAAAAGCAAACATAGAAATACACCCAACAGAAAAATAACAACCCTGGCTCAAAATAAAAGTCCTTAGAGCCAGAGTGTCACAGTACCCCCCCCTAAAGGTGCGAACTCCGGGCGCACCAGCATACAGTCTAGGGGAGGGTCTGGGTGGGCGTCTGTCCATGGTGGCGGCTCTGGCACTGGTCGTGGTCCCCACCCCACCATAGTCACTACCTGCTTACGTAGCCTCCTCCAAATGACCACCCCCAACTAAAACCCACAGGATTAAGGGGCAGCACTGGACTAAGAGGCAGCACCGGACTCAGGGGCAGCACCGGACTAAGGGGCAGCACCGGGCTAAGGGGCAGTACCGGACTCAGGGGCAGCACCGGTCTAAGGGGCAGCACCGGACTAAGGGGCAGCACCGGACTAAGGGGCAGCACCAGGATAAGGGACAGCACCAGGATAAGGGGCAGCACCAGGATAAGGGACAGCACCGGGCTAAGGGGCAGTACCGGACTAAATGGCGGATCCTGGCTGGCTGGCTCTGGCGGATCCTGGCTGGCTGGCGGATCCCGGCTGGACGGCTCTGGCGGATCCTGGCTGGCGGAAGGCTCTGGCTGATCCTGTCTGGCGGAAGGCTCTGGCTGATCCTGTCTGGCGGAAGGCTCTGGCTGATCCTGTCTGGCGGACGGCTCTGGCTCCTGTCTGGCGGAAGGCTCTGGCTGATCCTGTCTGGCGGAAGGCTCTGGCTGATCCTGTCTGGCGGAAGGCTCTGGCTGATCCTGTCCGGCGGAGAGCTCTAGCGGCTCCCGGTCTGGCGGACGGCTCTGAAGGCTCATGGCAGACGGGCGGCTTTGCAGGCTCAGTACAGACGGGCAGTTCAGACGGCGTTGGGCAGACGGACAGTTCAGACGGCGTAGGGCAGACGGGCAGTTCAGGCGCCGTTGGGCAGACGGGCAGTTCAGACGGCGTTGGGCAGACGGACAGTTCAGGCGCCGTTGGGCAGACGGGCAGTTCAGACGGCGTTGGGCAGACGGACAGTTCAGGCCCCGTTGGGCAGACGGCAGACTCTGGCCGTCTGAGGCGCACCGTAGGCCTGGTGCGTGGTGCCGGAACTGGAGGTACCGGGCTGAGGACACGCATCTCAGGGCTAGTGCGGGGAGAAGCAACAGGGCATGCTTGGCCCTGGGGACGCACCGTAGGCCTGATGCGTGGTGCCGGAACTGGAGGTACCGGGCTGAGGACACGCATCTCAGGGCTAGTGCGGGAAGCAGCAACAGGGCATGCTTGGCCCTGGGGGACGCATCGTAGGCCTGATGCGTGGTGCCGGAACTGGTGGTCCCGGACTGAGGACACGCATCTCAGGGCTAGTGCGTGGAGCAGGAACCGGCCGGGCTGGGCTGGCGACGCACCCCGTAGGCTTCGTGCGTGGCGCAGGAACAGGCCGGGCTGGGCTGGTGACGCACCCCGTAGGCTTCGTGCGTGGAGCAGGAACAGGCCGGGCTGGGCTGGTGACGCACACCACAGGCGTAGTGCGTAGAGCAGGAACCGGCCGGGCTGGACTGGCGACGCGCACCGTATCTCTGGTGCGTGGAGCAGGAACAGGCCGGGCTGGGCTGGCGACGCGCACCGTATCCCTGGTGCGAGTGGCCGGAACAGGCCGGACCGGGCTGGCGAAGCGCACCATATCCCTGGTGCGTGGAGCAGGAACAGGCCGGGCTGGGCTGGCGACGCGCACCGTATCCCTGGTGCGAGTGGCCGAAACAGGCCGGGCCGGGCTGGCGAAGCGCACCATATCCCTGGTGCGTGGAGCAGGAACAGGCCGGGCTGGGCTGGCGACGCGCACCGTATCCCCTGGTGCGAGTGGCCGGAACAGGCCGGGCCGGGCTGGCGACGCACATCGTGGACCTGGTGCGTGGAGTAGGAACAGGCCGGTCCGTACCGGGAACACACACCACTGGCCTTAACTGGGGATCAGGAACGGGCCGGACCGGACTGGTAACACACTTCAGTCCCTCACGCCGTGCCACAACAACTTCCCTCCCTCTACTTGCCAATGGCTCCCGTAATCCGATAGCCTTCTCTCCATATCTCCCTGTGGCAGCCTCCTGCTGCCCAGCCGCCCAAGCCATGTGCCCCCCCCCAAAAATTTTTTGGGGTTGCCTCTCGTCCTTCCAACGATGGACCTGCTGACGCCGTTGCTCCTCTCTCGCCAGGGCCTTGATCCTCCCCCAAGGTCCCTTGCCCCCGAGCATGTCCTCCCAGGACCACGATTTGCCCACCTGGGCCATCGCCAGCCTCTCGATCTCCTTACCAGGCGCTTCCTCCCATGTCCAGCTGTCTTGCTCCTGGACACGCTGCTTGGTCCTACGATGGTGGGTTTTTCTGTCACGATCGTCTGAGGAAGCGGACCAATACGCAGCGCGTGGAGTGAACATGATGACTTTATTTAATAAAGCAACCACGAAAAAACAACAAATGACGATAGTGAAGTCCTCTGTAACACTGACAGAAACATGGAACACTGGAACAAAAACCCACAAACACACAGTGAAACACAACAGTTTAAATATGGCTCCCAATCAGAGATAACGAGCCGACAGCTGACACTCGTTACCTCCGATTGGGAGTCAATGACCAAACATAGAAACCAACCCAACAGAAAAGCAAACATAGAAATACACCCAACAGAAAAATAACAACCCTGGCTCAAAATAAAAGTCCATAGAGCCAGAGTGTCACAGAAAAAGCATGTGCGAGCAAGGAGGCCTACAAACCTGACTCAGTTACACCAGCTCTGTCAGGAGGAATGGGCCAAAATTCACCCAACTTATTGTGAGAAGCTTGTGGAAGGCTACCCGAAACGTTTGACCCAAGTTAAGCAATTTAAAGGCAATGATACCAAATACTAATTGAGTATGTGTCAACTTCTGATCCACTGGGAATGTGATGAAAGAAATAAAAGCTGAAATAAATCATTCTCTCTACTATTATTTTGACATTTCACATTCTTAAAAAAAAGTGGTGATCCTAACTGGCCTAAGAGATGGAATTGTTACTAGGATTAAATGTCAGGAATTGTGAAAAACTGAGTTTAAATGTATTTGGCTAAGGTGTATGTAAACTTCCGACTTTAACTGTATGTATTCACCCCCTTTGCTATGAAGCCTCTAAATAAGATCTGGTGCAACCAATTACCTTAAGAAGTTACATAAATAGTTAAATAAAATCCACCAGTGTGCAATCTAAGTGTCACATGATCTGTCACATGAGCTCAGTATATATACACCCGTTCTGAAAGGCCCCAGAGTCTACAACACCACCAAGCAAGCGACACCATGAAGACCAAGGAGCTCTCCAAACAGGCCAGGGACAAAGTTGTGGAGAAGTACAGATCAGGGCTGGGTTATGAAAAAATATCAGAAACTTTGAACATCCCACGGAGCACCATTAAATACATTATTTAAAAATTTAAAAAATATGGCACCACAACAAACCTGCCAATAGAGGGCCGCCCACCAAAACTCATGGACCAGGCAAGGAGGGCATTAATCAGAGAGGCAGCAAAGAGACCAAAGATAACCCTGAAGGAGCAGCAAAGCACCACAGCGGAGATTGGAGTATCTGTCCATAGGACCACTTTAAGCCGTACACTCCACAGAGCTGGGCTTTACAGAAGAGTGGCCAGAAAAAAAGCCATTGCTTGAATAAAAAAATAAGCAAACACGTTTGGTGTTTGCCAAAAGGCATGTGGGAGATTCCCCAAACATATGGAAGAAGGTACTCTGGTCAGATGAGACTAAAATTGAGCTTTTTTGGCCATCAAGGAAAACGGTATGTCTGGCGCAAACCGAACACCTCTCATCACCCCAAGAACACCATCCCTTCAGTGAAGCATGGTGGTGGCAGTATCATGCTGTGGGGATGTTTTTTATTGGCAGGGACTGGGAAACTGGTCAGAATTGAAGGAATGATGGATGGCGCTAAATACAGGGACATTCTTGAGGGAAACCTGTTTCAGTCTTCCAGAGATTTGAGACTGGGACGGAGGTTCACCACTCGAGTGGTTTAAGGGGAAACATTTAAATGTCTTGGAATGGCCTAGTCAAAGCCCAGACTTCCAATTGAGAATATGTGGTATGACTTAAAGATTGCTGTACACCAGCGGAACCCATCCAACTTGAAGGAGTTGGAGCAGTTCTGCCTTGAAGAATGTGCAAAAATCCCAGTGGCTAGATGTGCCAAGCTTATAGAGACATTCCCCAAGAGACTTGCAGCTGTAATTGCTCCAAAAGGTGGCTCTACAAAGTATTGAATTTGGGGCATGCTCAAGTTTTCTGTGTTTTTGTATTATGTCTTGTTTGTTTCAAAATAAAAATATTGTGGTAGGCATGTTGTGTAAATGAAATGATACAACTCCCCCCCCCAAAAAAATCCATTTTAATTCCAGGTTGTAAGGCAACAAAATAGGGAAAATGCCAAGGGTGGTGAATACTTTCGCAAACCACCATATATATATATATATATATATATATATATATATATATATATATATATATATATATATATATATATATATATATATATATATATATATATAGTACAAGTCAAAAGTTTGGACACACCTACTCATTCCAGGGTTTTTCTTTATTTTTACTATTTTCTACATTGTAGAATAGTAGTGAAGACATCAAAACTATGAAATAACACATATGGAATCATGTAGTAACCAAAAAATGGTTAAACAAATCAAATTATATTATGTCTCACAAAGACATGGCGGTTGGAACCAAAAATCTCAAATTTAGACGCCAGACAAAAGGACACATTTCCACTGGTCTAATGTCCATTGCTCATGTTTCTTGGCCCAAGCATGTCTCTTCTTATTATTGGTGTCCTTTAGTAGTGTTTTTTTTGCAGCAATATGACCATGAAGGCCTGATTCACACAGTCCCCTCTGAACAGTTGATGTTGAGATGTGTCTGTGACTTGAACTCCGTGAAGCATTTATTTTGGCTGCAATTTCTGAGGCTGGTAACTCTAATGAACTTATTTTCTGCAGCAGAGGTAACTCTGGGTCTTCCATTCCTGTGGCGGTCCTCATGAGCGCCAGTTTCATCATAGCGCTTGATGATTTTTGCGACTGCACTTGAAGAAACTTTCAAAGTTCTTGAAATGTTCCATATTGACTGACCTTCATGTCTTAAAGTACTGATGGATTGTCGTTTCTCTTTGCTTATTTGAGCTGTTCTTGCCATAACATTTGGTCTTTTACCAAATAGTGCTATCATCTGTATACCCCCCCCCCACACACACCTTGTCACAACACAACTGATTGGCTCAAACGCTTTAAGAAGGAAATACATTCCACAAATGAACTTTTAAGAAGGTACACCTGTTAATTGAAATGCATTCCAGGTGACTACCTCATGAAGCTGGTTGAGAGAATGCAAAGAGTGTGCAAAGCTGTCATCAAGGCAAAGGGTCGCTATTTGAAGAATCTCAAATATAAAATATATTTTGATTTGTTTAACACTTTTTTGGTTACTACATGATTCCATATGTGTTATTTCATCGTTTTGATGTCATCACTATTATTCTACAATGTAAAAAATAGTAAAAATAAAGAAAAACCCTTGAATGAGTAGGTGTGTCCAAACTTTTGGCTGGTGGTGTACATGAATTGGCAAAACTATTAGAAAAGTTCACAGCACCTGGTCTCACACTGCATGACACGGAAGTAAAATTCATGCTGTATGCAGACAATCTAGTTCTGTTGTCACCCACAAAAGAGGGTCTACAGCATAATCTAAATATACTACATCAGCTCTGTCAGACATGGTCCCTGACAGTAAACTTCAAGAAGACAAAAAACATGATTTTCCAAAAAAGATCCAAATCCCAACACTTAAAACAACATTTCACAGTAGGAAGGGAAGACATAGTGTGTGCGTAAGGGTCAGTGCAAGATAGTCTCTCTCTCTCTCTCTGTTCTACAAGTAGCCAAGACAAAAACCAGCCTAGTGAGAACACTATCCCACAAGAAAACTACAAGAACATGGCCTGGGGTGGAAAGGTGGCGTTAGATCACACAGCTAAAAAAGAGAGTCCACTCCATCGCCAGACAAAACCCAGACTCTTGTCTCACAGCTGGGCAAAACCCATGGTCTCATGGCTGCTTAAATGTAACGGCAGGCACTCTCGTCGGTAGACTTATGGTCCAGAGTGCTCATTACATGGTAATGAGTTGGAACACGGACAGCGGAGCAAAAGGCTCAAACTGCCAATTAAGCATATGCTGCCGATGCCACTCGTGTTTCAGACAGGACCATCTGATGGCGCACGTTTCTGATTCCCTCCATGAGACATGGACATGCTCCAATAGTGAGTCATCAAGCACCGACATCCCTTGAAACCACTTAAGAAACTAAGAGGACTGATTGGATGCCACTCATTCGAAATATATAATCCAGCTTTCGCACCACATATATTGCTCTCTCTCTCTCCTCTCTCTCTCATTCATCCAGCCCCGTTCCTTCTTCCTGCTGTAAGCATTTTTACACAGTGCTTATCTTATATTAAGTGATATTTCCCCATCACTGTTTGCTTTAACTCTGTAACTCATATGATTGTGATAGTATTGATTCAGATAAAATGTTAATATGCCTTCAAACACAAGCTTATAAAATGCCCTGACGTTTTGGCAGATCAAGGGACTGTATACTGCTAACTCAAACATACATGGGTCATATGTTCCACTGTGCTTCTATACAATACTTTGTCAACAGTGGTATGCCTACCTCTCAGAGAGAGGTTGTTTTCGTTGACCATAAGGCCAGTGAACCAACATCCATACTCTAGGGTCTTTGTGTCATACATGCTCCTACTAGGACCTCATATCACTCCCTACATTGTTAGAAGTTGATTTCCTTTCCGATATGCACGCAGTAAAATCGATAGTGACAACTAAATGTTCTACATTCCAGGCCCCCGCATGGAGTGGCGTCTCCTCAGTCGAAACCACACATCTGCAGATAACCAACTTGCCGCCTTGCCTTGCACGTAGAGAGAGGAGAAAGTTGGTGCCAAAAGCACCTTTGACCTTGGCATGATTGCCTGTGAGGCAGTTTAATTTAATCAGTCTCCCCCTCGCTTGGTGGCTTATTGTTAAAGGAGAGAGGCAGAGAGAGCCAGGCCAGGGGAGTACAGCAGTACAGCAGTTCAGCACACCTCGCTGTCCACGTAACAGAGACGAGGTTAGCAATAGATCAGAGCTCCAGGGACCCTCTGCCGCCTCCGCCTCCTCTTCCTCCTCCTCCTTCGCCTTTCATCCACACAAAGGCCGACAGACAGAGGAATTAGCCCCATGCCAGGCATTTCCATCAAACAGACCCGTCATTAATTATTCCTTCAATCACAGCCCGGATGATAGGCAGGTTCTCAATTAGCAGCCATTGGAATGCAGCTCGGAGTCTTTGGGCATCGTGCCCCATCTCCAATCCCTTGGAGAAATAAAGGCCACTGAGGATCCAGAGGATGACTGGAAATGGAGTGGTGGATGAACTGTGTAGTGGGTCTACTGTATATGGATGTTGGATGTTCATGCATTGATATTATGTGTGATGTGAAAATAGGTGCGTTCAAATCAAATCAAATTGTATTCATCACGTACATAGTTTACAACAGGTATAAAAGATGCAGTGAAATGCTTACATACTATCTCCCTCAACATTGCAGTACAATATGTTTAAATACGTTTGTTGAATGACAAGGAAAGAGAAAGATTATGTATTGCTAACAATGGAAACTATATAATTGATGCTGGGTAACTATATAATTGATGCTGGGAACTTGACATTTATGGAATGTCAAAATAACGGTATTGAGATCTTTCTTTCAATATATCATCCAATCAAAACCCACAAAATTGCCTTTTTTATCAGTGATTTGGTGACAAAATGAATCCAATACCTGCATACATTAAATAGTGTTCGATCACATAGCCACCCAGCCCACACATGGATATGCAAACCATTCTCATTAGCTCTTAAACTGTGCAGGCGTGAAATGGCTGCTCGCCGTCTGTCGATACCTCTGCCTCTGCCTCTCTCTCAATGTGCAGCGCACAGCATATACCATAACTTTATAGACATATTTAGCTGATAAATTGGTGGGCAGAACTGAACACAAACTGATTCATTAGATTAGTATTGAATGTGTTTTCTCTCAGCAGCACTATGTGCATGTGTGTGTGTGGGTGTGCATGTCTGTGTGTGAGTGTGTATGTGCATGTGTGTGTGTGAGTGTGTATGTGCATGTGTGTGTGTGAGTGTGTGTGTGCATGTGTGTGTGTGTATCTTTGCCGAATATTGTCCGGGCACGCAGGACACATGCCCAGGGGCCCTGACCTCCAGGGGGCCCCCATTGATTTTGTTAGTCACTCTCACTTAGATATCATTAACATGGCATAAGTCATGGTAAAATGTGTAGAATTGCAAGAAATTTGCTTTAAAGCTGCAAACATGTCTCTCCACCACCTGGCAAAATGTGTAGAATTGCAGGAAATTAGCTTTAAAACCGCAAAACATATTTTGCCCACTTGGTGGGGGGTGCCCCCAACCAAATCTCGCTTAGGGCCACCAAAAGCCTAGAGCTGGACCTGGTTTCAGAAACCACTGTTCATTGAGTCACTGATACCTCCCTCACAGTGAATAAATATGGAGCAATATGGAGATAAAGATGAAGCCAATATGGTGTCTCACCCAGATATTATTCATACCAGCTTGATCGATACAACAAGGCTCTGTCATGCTGCTCTCACATCTTCAAAAACAATGGAATATTTTCAGTTTCATCTGGGCAATACCTTAGCTGTAGTATTGGCTCAATGCCAGAAACGAAATAGTATTGATGTTAAAGGGTTCAAACTCAGGATGACTATTGATTTGGTAAAATCTCACTCGATGCTCATATTGAATAAAAGGGACATTCAAGGATTTATAGACAACATTTCATGAAAGTATCCATTGAACTCCAACAAAAAAAAGAAACTGTAATTGAGACAACAAAAAGCGGAGATGAGATTTTGAAGAGAGATTCAATACAGAGAAAGATATCAGTGAGAGAGAGCGAGAGGAAGTGGCCTAAATACAACCATTTATCATTAGTGATAAACATGAAAGCAAGGACAAGGAAAAGACAATGCAACACACAGTCATCCTTGCTCCTATTGAAGAAATGTACTGAAATGTGACACAACATCTGAGTTTCAAGGGCTTTTAACTAAAGCTGTGAAGCTTCATTCTAAGACCATAAACACATTACCGAGGGACGCCTGTTATTCATTGTCCAGAAAGATATTTAGACAAATAAAAACCCTTAGCCTGTAGAGATTGAGCCTGCACTCCTAGAAAAAAAGGTTATATCTAGAACCTAAAGAGGTTCTTCGGCTGTCCCCTTAGGAGAACCCTTTGAAGAACCCTTTTTGGTTCCAGGTAGAACTATTTTGGGTTCCATGTAGAACCCTCTGTGTAAAGGGATCTACCTGGAACCAAAAAGGGTTCTTCAAAGGGTTCTCCTATTGGGACAGCCGAAGAACCCTTTTGAAACCCTTTTTCTCTAAGAGTGTGGCTGAAAGGTTGCATTGGGCCATTCTAAAATCGGACAAAATGAATGAACTATCAACACTGACAAATTATCTCCATCCATCCTATAGCTTTATTCTCCTCACTCTCCTGGCTGCAGAAGGTACTGGATGCTGGCCAAGAAGTCTGTATTTTAAATTCCTACCCCTCTGCTTCTTTCTTTGTCAGTCAATCTAATGGTTTTGGACCAGTGATCTGGCTGACGGCTGTACATGCCTTAGTTTCATACAAGTGCTGCTGACCTATGCATTACAGTCATAAACTGTATGTCAAGTGGTGAAGTGTCAAAAATTGTGTGTGTTGTCTCACTGCAGTAGTTTCTGTGTGTGTTGTCTCACTGCAGTAGTTTCTGTGTGTGTTGTCTCAATGCAGTAGTTTATGTGTGTGTTGTCTCACTGCAGTAGTTTCTGTGTGTGTTGTCTCACTGCAGTAGTTTATGTGTGTGTTGTCTCACTGCAGTAGAATGTGTTTAGTTAAATCTTGGGAAGTCATCTGCCGGCTGAGACCTGAGAGGAGAAAGAAGAGGGTCAAAACTGGCTGGACAGACAAGTGGACAGATACTCTGAGGCTCAAACACAAGCATTTCTTTGGTCAATCGGATTCCACTGGCTGCCTAGTGAGTCTAGTGCCATACAGTGGGGAAAAAAAGTATTTAGTCAGCAACCAATTGTGCAAGTTCTCCGACTTAAAAAGATGAGAGAGGCCTGTAATTTTCATCATAGGTACACGTCAACTATGATAGACAAAATGAGAAAAGAAAATCCAGAAAATCACATTGTAGGATTTTTTATGAATTTATTTGCAAATTATGGTGGAAAATAAGAATTTGGTCAATAACAAAAGTTTCTCAATACTTTGTTATATACCCTTTGTTGGCAATGACACCGGTCAAACGTATTCTGTAAGTCTTCACAAGGTTTTCACACACCGTTGCTGATTTGATTTGATTTGATTTGATTTTGGCCCATTCCTCCATGCAGATCTCCTCTAGAGCACTGATGTTTTGGGGCTGTCGCTGGGCAACACGGACTTTCAACTCCCTCCAAAGATTTTCTATGGGGTTGAGATCTGGAGACTGGCTAGGCCACTCCAGGACCTTGAAATGCTTCTTACGAAGCCACTCCTTCGTTGCCCGGGCGGTGGGTGTGTTTGGGATCATTGTCATGCTGAAAGACCCAGCCACGTTTCATCTTCAATGCCCTTGCTGATGGAAGGAGGTTTTCACTCAAAATCTCACAATACATGGCCCCATTCATTCTTTCCTTTACACGGATCAGTCGTCCTGGTCCCTTTGCAGAAAAACAGCCCCAAAGCATGATGTTTCCACCCCCATGCTTCACAGTAGGTATGGTGTTCTTTGGATGCAACTCAGCATTCTTTGTCCTCCAAACACGACGAGTTGAGTTTTTACCAAAAAGTTCTATTTTGGTTTCATCTGACCATATGACATTCTCCCAATCCTCTTCTGGATCATCCAAATGCACTCTAGCAAACTTCAGACGGGCCTGGACATGTACTGGCTTAAGCAGGGGGACACGTCTTGCACTGCAGGATTTGAGTTCATGGCGGCGTAGTGTGTTACTGATGGTAGGCTTTGTTACTTTGGTCCCAGCTCTCTACAGGTCATTCACTAGGTCCCCCCGTGTGGTTCTGGGATTTTTGCTCACCGTTCTTGTAATCATTTTGACCCCACGGTTTCAGATCTTGCGTGGAGCCCCAGATCGAGGGAGATTATCAGTGGTTTTGTATGTCTTCCATTTCCTAATAATTGCTCCCACAGTTGATTTCTTCAAACCAAGCTGCTTACCTATTGCAGATTCAGTCTTCCCAGCCTGGTGCAGGTCTACAATTTTGTTTCTGGTGTCCTTTGACAGCTATTTGGTCTTGGCCATAGTGGAGTTTGGAGTGTGACTGTTTGAGGTTGTGGACAGGTGTCTTTTATACTGATAACAAGTTCAAACAGGTGCCATTAATACAGGTAACGAGTGGAGGACACATGAGCCTCTAAAAGAAGAAGTTACAGGTCTGTGAGAGCCAGAAATCTTGCTTGTTTGTAGGTGACCAAATACTTATTTTCCACCATAATTTGCAAATAAATTCATTAACAATCCTACAATGTGATTTTCTAGATTTTTTTTCTCTCAATTTGTCTGTCATAGTTGACGTGCACCTATGATGAAAATTACAGGCCTCTCTCATCTTTTTAAGTGGGAGAACTTGCAAAATTGGTGGCTGACTAAATACTTTTTTCCCCCACTGTATATACTTTGCATTGTGTAGCTTAATAGAACCACATTTTGGCATTTCCTGTATAATTAATGTCACTTGAGTGTGATGAGTTCTAATTACAACCTTTTTATATAATTGTCCACATTACATAAGCAATCACAAAGGTTTAAAAAAAGAGGTGGATATTACAATTGGTCAAAGCACTCCAAATTGCAATGCTAATTCAGATTTATCAATGCAAATTATTATAAAAAGTAAAAAAAAACTAGAATACATCAACATATCATAGTGTTTTTCACACACTAGGCAGGTTTCCATTGACCCAGGTTTATTCGACAAAAGCCATTTCTCCATAAAAAGCATTGCAACATGTGTAATGGAAACAATGGCTATAGGGGAAATGTTCTAATGATCGGCAACATTTTTATTTGTTCGACAGGGGTGATCGTTTTGTCAAACGTTGTTTATTTGCGAAAAATGATAATATTGACAGTGTTTTTTTTTATAAATGATGATTGCTGGATTATTTTGAAGGTACGTGGGGCATGTGATGTCATCACGTAACTATAAATCTCCACTCCACATTTTATTCTAAATACCTACTGCTTACTAAATACATTTTTCAACTATAAAAATAATGTTTCTTTGCAGGACAAGGATTGTCTTGACTTTCAAGACACAAGGTTTTTGCGAAAGGTGTTTTTTTAATGTGTGACGTCATTACGTCCAGCTGTTAATATCAACACAAGACAGTTCAGTTGAAACACACCGTAGTAGGCAATTGTCACATCTATTTTCTAAGCAAACTTTCTAAATGTCAAATAAAAAATCACTGGACAAGTTAATGGAAATGTAGCTAGTGTCATAGACATAGAGTAGCTGTAGATGAAATGAGAAGAATTGTCAAGGGCAATATTAAATAAATGCACCAAACATATTGAAGAAAACTCCGGAATCTGATTACCAAGCAAATCCTGTCACACATTCTCAGCTCTCTCTCTCTCTCTCTCTCTCTCTCTCTCTCTCTCTCTCTCTCTCTCTCTCTCTCTCTCTCTCTCTCTCTCTCTCTCTCTCTCGTCTCTCTGTCTCTCTCTCTCTCAGTCTCTCTCTCTCTCTCTCTCTCTCTCTCTCCAGACTCTCTCTCTCTCCTAAATGCCATCAATCAGGATAGAGATAGTATGTTATGATTTTACTACTTTCTTCTCCTTTTTCTTGCTGTCCATATTACGCTATAGATCAGAACGACCTGACACTTGGACGAGCCCATTCCGGGCCACTGATATTGTGCCATAGATCCCAGTAACGTGATAGAAACACCAATAGGCTGTTGAACAAAGAGGCATTAGAGCAAAGATAAACCTGGGAGGAAGAGACATAAATCTGATCCCAGGCATGGTTTAAGATGGTTTCAGGGCTACTCTTAATCAATAAGATGCTCGTTAAGAAACGGTTCTGTCTCACTTACAGCCTGAAAGTATATAGCATATATATATATATATGTATATACAGTTGAAGTCAAGCAAAGAGGCACTGAGGTTGAAGGTAGGCCTTGAAATACATCCACAGGTACACCTCCAATTGACTCAAATTATGTCAATTAGCCTATCAGAAGCTTCTAAAGCCATGACATATTTTTCTGGAATTTACCAAGCTGTTTAAAGGTGCAGTTAACTTAGTGTATGTAAACTTCTGACCCACTGGAATTGCGCTACAGTGAATTATAAGTGAAATAATCTGTCTGTAAACAATTGTTGGAATAATTACTTGTGTCATGCACAAAGTAGATGTCCTAACCGACTTGCCAAAACTATACTTTGTTAACAAGAAATGTGTGGAGTGGTTGAAAAACAAGTTTTAATGACTCCGACTTCAACTGTAGCAGGCGATCAGCTTTTAGTGCACTGCAGCAGTGTTTTGAGAAAGGGTCAGTACTAAGCTAGCCACCTGTTAAAATGTATGTGCAGCTATGTGTATTGTTTGTGAAATACTGAAAAACAACAGTAAGGGTCGAATCCTTACTTTGTGATGCACACACTTGGACCCTTGTGTTAAACATGCGTTGATGTCAAAACTCCAGTAAGGATTCAGGTTCCAATATAAGTGGTAAAGGTGAAAAAAGGGGGCGTATATGTTGTTGTTTTGTAATCAAAGTGACGGCTATAACCATTGGCTCTTCTACTAGATCCATCTCATACTGTATATGGTCTTTATCAAAAACCGGACTATTTCTGTGGGACTCCCATCCCATCGCGTTGACAGGAACAGGTTTGTTGCCCTTTAAGATGATTGTGTAAAAAAAAAAAGAAAAAAAAGGTTAAGGTAAGCATTTCCCTTCCCGTAGTGTGTCCTTGACATTTACAGTAGTGGAGGAGGCTGGCAATGTCTCACAACAGTGTAGAAATGGGATTCAGGAGCTGCAGGAGCGGCAGGTGAAGGTGTGAGCCTGATCAACAAGATTCATTCCAATCTTTGTCCTTCTTTCCCCCTCTATAGCTGCTCTGACAGAATATCCATGGTAACCGTATCAACCGTCATCTCTTCTACATAGTGACTACAACCCTCTCACTGCGTACGTGACCTACTGTTTTCCTACTGACCTTTCCGTGACCTACTGTCTTTTCAAAAGCAACTGTCGAAGGAAGCCGATCCTGAGAGGAGATACATCAACAGGGTGGATTGACAGTCAGGGGCCGTCTCCAAGACAAAGCCTTCTGGTGTTTCAACAAGAATGATGGGGATACAATAATTTTTATGTAATCTCCCCAATCGGATTAAGTTTCGGTCTTCCTGTCAGGAGCGGCCGGGTGACAGCGGTATTGTGTATCATGGCTTCTTAATGAATAAGCTGCCTTCCTGATAAAAAAAATGCCATGTCCAATCTGCCTCTGGATTTGTCTTGTTTTTTTATTTAATTCTACCATCTCAGGTTATTTTCATATTGTCTTAGAATGTTTATCAAGTTGATCGAATATCAATCAAAATACGCTGGGAAGTTTACGCAGCGAGATAGCGATAAATTGAATCTCTAGTATCAAAGATTTTTGGTATAGATTTAATAGGGTTACGTGAAGTTAGCAAGTGATGTCTTGAAGTTAGGCCTACAATACCAAGTGAAAGCACTACCAAGTACAGTACCCAAGCTGACAGGCCTAGGAGTTTTTCTTGACCATGTGTTCTTGACATACGGTACTTCTGGCCCTGCACATGCTACATGTCAACTACTTTGAATCATGGCCTAACTTCATGATTCACAAAAGCACAGACAGAGTAAATTCTCCAATGAAGTGTTGGATAACACACTGATGCGTACCCTGATACAGCTGTGTACTCCATATGCAGACTACTCCTCACCTCCTACACATGATATGTTTACATTACTGTGTCTTTAATATCAGGGACAGTGACAGGGTGCCTGGCATCGGACCACAGCAAAGAAAGGAGATGATTAATTTATTACTCCAGTGGAACTCTGAGGACACAACGGCATTCATTTTAAAATGTGACGGTTTGGCAATTATAAGCGTGCACATTTTATTTCACATGTCGTGTCCCCCTCGCCGTTAATGCAGCCTTCAATTCACTGTTGAAGGGTAACACTTCTAAGACGTCACTAATGACTTCGTACTCAGTAAAACATTTAGCTCTCCCATTAATTTAGCCCGCTGCAAAATCATCCTCGTTTCCTTTCAAGGAAGAGTTGAGATGTATGATTATGAAGATCTGGCTGCATGACTGTGTGACTATTAGGCACAGGCCTAAATATGATTTTTAGACAATAATAATTATGGTGATAAACAGTGCGAAGCATCAGGGGCCGTTTAAAACATATGGACAAACACATGTAGCACATATGGTATTTGCTACAACGCAGCCTCAATACTGTCTAATATTTAGTGGGAATGTCTTGGATGATAACTAATCAAAAGAGAACCATCGCGCTCTCCAATAAGCTTGGCTGGTGCGTAAATCCCGTGAATTCAGCCAAACAAAGAGGTGTAATGTGTTGGATGAGCAATTAGAGGTGCTGGTTTTGACTGCACTATTATTAAAAACAATCATACACACCATGAGGAGCCTCTCTGTTCCTGCTTAATTGGTTTCATGTAGTACAAGAATCCAGAGGGGAGGATTCTAGCAGAGCAACTGAGAAAACAGGACGTGTGTGTGTGTGTGTGTGTGTGTGTGTGTGTGTGTGTGTGTGTGTGTGTGTGTGTGTGTGTGTGTGTGTGTGTGTGTGTGTGTGTGTAAGTGCGTGTACATTCAAAGGCTCTGTACTAGTGTAGTGACTGAGGAGGACCAGCAACCCTACTGTTTCACGGTGATCACACTACCACATGTACCATAAAGGCCGAGACCTCTTGGCAGAGGCTGTAGTACAGGAAGGCTTAGTCCTAAATAGGATACCGCTCATTGAATGCAATGGTGTCCTAGAATACGGAGCCTGGAACATATTCAGTGAGAAGTCCTAAGGCTTACCTGTTTCCAAAAATCATATTACTGAAGGCATATCTCTGATTTGTAACTCCTTGTCCGAACATCCGGATTGCGTCTGAACTGAACTTTTCTCAAAACCTGCACCTACAGTGCCTTGCAAAAAAATTCATACCCCTTGGCGTTTTTCCTATTTTGTTGCATTACAACCTGTAATTTAAATTGATTTTTATTTAGATTTCATGTAATAGACATGCACAAAATAGTCCAAATTGGTGAAGTGAAATGAGAAAAATAACTTGTTTCAAAAAATGATACCAAATAAATAACGGAAAAGTGTTGCGTGCATATGTATTCACCCCCTTTGCTATGAAGCCCCTAAAAAAGATCTGGTGCAACCAATTACCTTCAGAAGTCACATCATTAGTTAAATAAAGTCCTCCTGTGTGCAATCTAAGTGTCACATGATCTGTCACATGATCTCAGCATACATACACCTGTTCTGAAAGCCCCCAGAGTCTGCAACACCACTAAGCAAGGGGCACCACCAAGCAAGTGGCACCATGACGACCAAGGAGCTCTCCAAACAGGTCAGGGACAAAGTTGTGGAGAAGTACAGATCAGGGTTGGGTTATAAAAAAATATCAGAAACTTTTAACATCCAGCAGAGCACCATTAAATCCATTATTGAAAAATGGAAAGAACATGGCACCACAACAAACCTGCCAAGAGAGGGCCGCCCACCAAAACTCACGGACCAGGCAAGGAGGGCATTAATCAGAGAGGCAACAAAGAGACCAAAGATAACCCTGAAGGAGCTGCAAAGCTCCACAGCGGAGATTGGAGTATCAGTCCATAGGACCACTTTAAGCCGTACACTCCACAGAGCTGGGCTTTACAGAAGAGTGGCCAGAAAAAAAGCCATTGCATAAAGAAAAAAATAAGCAAACATGTTTGGTGTTCGCCAAAAGGCATGTGGGAGACTCCCCAAACATATTTAAGAAGGTACTCTGGTCAGATGAGACTAAAATTGAGCTTTGTGGCCATCAAGGAAAACGCTTTGTCTGGCGCAAACCCAACACCTCTCATCACCCAGAGAACACCATGGTGGAAGCATCATGCTGTGGGGATGTTTTTCATCGGCAGGGACTGGGTAACTGGTCAGAATTGAAGGAATGATGGATGGTGCTAAATACAGGGAAATTCTTGAGGGAAAACTGTTTCAGTCTTCCAGAGATTTGAGACTGGGACAGAGGTTCACTTTCCAGCAGGACAATGACCCTAAGCATACTGCTAAAGCAACACTCTAGAGGTTTAAGGGGAAACATTTAAATGTATTGAATGGCCTAGTCAAAGCCCAGACCTCAATCCAATTGAGAATCTGTGGTATGACTTAAAGATTGCTGAACACCAGTGGAACCCATCCAACTTGAAGGAGCTGGAGCAGTTTTGCCTTGAAGAATGGGCAAAAATCCCAGGTGCCAAATTCATAGAGATATACCCCCAAGAGACATGCAGCTGTAATTGCTGCAAAAGGTGGCTCTACAAAGTATTGACTTTGGGGGGGTGAATAGTTACAGTGGGGAGAACAAGTATTTGATACACTGCCGATTTTGCAGGTTTTCCTACTTACCATTCTGTGAGCTTGTGTGGCCTACCACTTCGCAGCTGAGCCGTTGTTGTTTTTTTTTTTTTTTTGGGGGGGTGAATAGTTATGCACGCTCAAGTTTTCAGTTTTTTTGTCTTAATTCTTGTTTGTTTCACAATAAAAAATGTTTTGCATCTTCAAAGTGGTAGGCATGTTGTGTAAGTCAAATGATACAAACCCCCCAAAAAAGGCAAAAAACTCAGAAACGAAAAGAGACAATCCACTGGGCAAAAACTGTTTGAATCAATGTTGTTTCCACGTCATTTCAACAAAACAAATTAATGTCATGATGTTGAATCAATGTGGAAAACTGATTGGATTTGAAAAAAGTAATCTATGTAAGGGAATTTCATATTTTTATAATTTAACTTTTAACCTACAATGAGGGAAAAAAGTATTCGATCCCCTGCTGATTTTGTACGTTTGCCCACTGACAAATAAATGATCAGTCTATAATTTGAATGGTAGGTTTATTTGAACAGTGAGAGACAGAATAACAACAAAAAAATCCAGAAAAAAAACGCATGTCAAAAATGTTATAAATTGATTTGCATTTGAATGAGGGAAATAAGTATTTGACCCCTCTGCAAAACATGACTTAGTACTTGGTGGCAAAACCCTTGTTGGCAATCACAGAGGTCAGACGTTTATTGTAGTTGGCCACCAGGTTTGCATACATCTCAGGAGGGATTTTGTCCCACTCCTCTTTGCAGATCTTCTCCAAGTCATTAAGGTTTCGAGGCTGACTTTTGGCAACTCGAACCTTCTGCTCCCTCCACAGATTTTCTATGGGATTAAGGTCTGGAGACTGGCTAGGCCACTCCAGGACCTTAATGTGCTTCTTCTTGAGCTACCCCTTTGTTGCCTTGGCCGTGTGTTTTCGGTCATTGTCATGCTGGAATACCCATCCACGACCCATTTTCAATGCCTTGGCTGAGGGAAGGAGGTTCTCACCCAAGATTTGACGGTACTTGGCCCCGTCCATCGTCCCTTTGATGCGGTGAAGTTGTCCTGTCCCCTAAGCAGAAAAACATAGCATAATGTTTCCACCTCCATGTTTGATGGTGGGGATGGTGTTCTTGGGGTCATAGGCAGGTAGCTTAGTGGTTAAGAGAGTTGTGCCAGTAACCGAAAGGTCGCTGGTTCTAATCCCCGAGCCAACTAGGTGAAAAATCTGTCGATGTGCCCTTCAGCAAGGCACTTAACCCTAATTGCTCCTGTAAGTCGCTCTGGATAAGAGTGTCTGCTAAATGACTCAAATGTAAATAAAAGACACCTGGGAGCCAGAAATATTTCTGATTAAGAGGGGGTCAAATACTTATTTCCCTCATTAAAATGCAAATGAATTTATAACATTTTTGACATGCGTTTTTCAGGATTTTTTTGTTGTTATTTTGTCTCTCACTGTTCAAATAAACCTACTATTAAAATTACAGACTGATCATTCTTTGTCAGTGGGCAAACATACAAAATCAGCAGGGGATCAAATACTTTTTTCCCTCACTGTAAATCCAATGACGCAGTGAAATGTTTTGATGATTTAATGTTGAATTCATGTTAGTTGACTCAACTAAAATGCCAACCAAATGTAAATCAAAATGGACGTTGAACTGACATCTGTGCCCAGTGGGAAAGGGTTGTTGACATTCATAAATCAGGCAATGTGTTTTTTTTTGTGCAAAACCCCCCCAGAAATATGCCATTTAATAACTAAGAAGTTTTAAACCACTGGAACAGTGGTAAACTTGCCTGGTAGAGGATGCATGAGTATCTTGTCCCCACGCACAGTGAGGAAGATGGTTCTGGAGGCAAAGAAAAGTCAAAGGGGCCACAGTTGGAGAATTACATAACATATATTGGGTTCAACAAGTATCTTAATCTACAATTAAATGCCACCTCCATGCCAATAGAGTCTTTGGAAGGGGTTGCCACATTTGTTGAGCAACCAACAAACGTAAATGCTTGGAGTTTGCTAAATGGCATTGGCGCTTGGATTGGAATTCGGTGCTACGATAGGATACCCCGGGGCCACCGACCTCTTTGCCGTTGATCGCTTCTGTGATAGCAAACCCCATAGAGAGATTTCCCATCTAGTGGCATGTGTGCCCTCTATACATCTCTATGGGTCCGTGTACGTGCGATCTATAACCAGAACTGGCAACTCGAGAGAAAGATTTTGAATGAAAGATAGGAAATCTGTACAGATGTTTGGTTTGCAGTATACACTGAGTATACAAAACATTAGGAACACATGCTCTTTCCATGATATAGACTGACCAGGTGAATCCAGGTGAAGATATGATCCCTTATTGATGTCACTTGTTAAATCCACTTCAATCAGTGTAGATGAAGGGGAGGAGACAGGTTAAAGAAGGATTTTTAAGCTTTGAGACAATTGAGACATGGATTGTGTATGTGTGCCATTCAGAGGGTGAATGTGCAAGACAAACTATTTAAGTGCCTTTGAATGGGGTATGGTAGTAGGAGCCAGGCGCACCGGTTTGTGTCAAGAACTGCAACGCTGCTGGGTTTTTCATGCTCAACAGTTTCCTGTGTGTACAAGAATGGTGGGAAGCATTGGAGTCAACATGGGCCAGCGTCCCTATGGAACGCTTTCGGCACCTTGTAGAATCCATGCCCTGATGAATTGAGTTTGTTCTGAGGGCAAACGCCCTAGCAAGCTGCAAGCCTACTAGATGCTAATAGGTGCTCACATTGCCCATAGTGGACAGTATTGAAGGCATCTCCTGATGTCCTGGGGACCTGGACAGACGTCACATGCTGAAGTCAATCTGGTGTGACCTTGCTAAATTATAATCATGGTTCCATTTGGAAATAACTAACTGAATTTGTGCATGCTCAGGTTGACTTTTACACGGAATCACCCGTGATGTAATTGACTGTGTGATGTCATAAATAGTGTATGCGTATCTGATGGCTGTAGGGGGCTCTTCCCTGCCAAACAGACTGCTCCCTCTCTCTCTCCTTCTCTCTGTCTTTCTCCCTGTCTCACACACTCTCTCTCTCTCTCTCTCTCTCTCACACCCCTCGCTCTCTCTTCCCCCTGTCTCAATCTCTCTCCCTTCTCTCTTCCTAGCAGTTAGAACTTAATTACTTTGTTTCCCCACTGACCTCCAGTCTCCAGCCCCAGTCATCCTACTTTCATATCCCACACACATTCAGACCTTTCACATTACTATCCCCCCCCCCAAGTACTCATTTAATTTCTGCACTGGACCCTTTCACACTCCATTCAGAACATGTGTTCATATATACTTCAGGTTAAATTACATCAATATTTATATAGAGATTTCAATGTAACTGCATTTTCCATCATAAGGACCACCTGAAGTTACACTATATATACAAAAGCATGTGGACACCCCTTTAAATTTCAGCCACACCCGTTGCTGACTGGTGTATAAAATTGAGCACACAGCCATGCAATCTCCATAGACAAACATTGGCAGTAGAATGGTCTTAAGGAAGAGCTCAGTGACTTTCAACGTGGCACCGTCATGGGATGCCACCTTTCCAACAAGTAAGTTCGTCAAATTTCTGCCCTGCTAGAGCTGCCCCGGTCAACTGTAAGTGTTGTTATTGTGAAGTGGAAACATGTAAGAGCAACAACGGCTCAGCTGCGAAGTGGTAGGCCACACAAGCTCACAGAATGGTAAGTAGGAAAACCTGCAAAATCGGCAGTGTATCAAATACTTGTTCTCCCCACTGTAACTATTCACCCACCCAAAGTCAATACTTTGTAGAGCCACCTTTTGCAGCAATTACAGCTGCATGTCTCTTGGGGGTATATCTCTATGAGCTTGGCACCTGGGATTTTTGCCCATTCTTCAAGGCAAAACTGCTCCAGCTCCTTCAAGTTGGATGGGTTCCGCTGGTGTACAGCAATCTTTAAGTCATACCACAGATTCTCAATTGGATTGAGGTCTGGGCTTTGACTAGGCCATTCCAAGACATTTAATTGTTTCCCCTTAAACCACTCGAGTGTTGCTTTAGCAGTATGCTTAGGGTCATTGTCCTGCTGGAAGGTGAACCTCCGTCCCAGTCTCAAATCTCTGGAAGACTGAAACACGTATCCCTCAAGAATTTCCCTGTATTTAGCGCCATCCATCATTTCTTCAATTCTGACCAGTATCACAGTCCCTGCCAATTAAAAACACCAAACGTGTTTGCTTATTTTTTTCTTTAAGCAATGGCTTTTTTTCTGTCCACTCTTACGTAAAGCCCAGCTCTGTGGAGTGTACGGCTAAAAGGGGTCCTATGGACAGATACTCCAATCTCCGCTGTGGAGCTTTGCAGCTCCTTCAGGGTTATCTTTGGTCTTTTTGTTGCCTTTCTGATTAAGGCCCTCCTTGCCTGGTCCTTGAGTTTTGGTGGGCAGCCCTCTCTTGGCAGGTTTGTGTTAGTGCCATATTCTTTCAATTTTTTAATGGTGCTCCATGGGATGTTCAAACTTTCGGATATTTTTATATAACCCAACCCTGATCTGTACTTCTCCACATCTTTGTCCCTGACCTGTTTGGAGAGCCCCTTGGTCTGCATGGTGCCGCTTGCTTGGTGGTGCCACTTGCTTAGTGGTGTTGCAGACTCTGGGGCCTTTCAGAACAGGTGTATGTATACTGAGTTCATGTGACAGATCATGTGACATTTAGATTGCACACAGGTGGACTTTATTTAACTAATGATGTGCCTTCTGAAGGTAATTGGTTGCACCAGATTTTATTTAGGGGCTTCATAGCAAAGGGGGTGAATACATATGCACGCACCACTTTTCCATTATTTATTTTGAATACATTTATGAAACAAGTAATTTTTTTCATTTCACTTCACCAATTTTGACTATTTTGTGTATGTCCATTACACGAAATCCAAACAAAAATCCATTTAAATTACAGGTTGTAATGCAACAAAATACGCCAATGGGGATAAATACTTTTACAAGGCACTGTATTCTCCTACATTAATTTCACAATTCCACAAACATCAAAGTGTTTCTTTTCAAATGATATCAAGAATATGCATATCCTTGCTTCAGGTCCTGAGCTACAGGCAGTTAGATTTGGGTATGTCATTTTAGGCGAAAATGGAAAAAAAGGGTCAGATCCTTATTATTACAGTGATTTACAGTTTAAAGGATGAATACCATATAATTTGCTACATGTACCAATCAAATGCATCACCATCATCATCATCCACAATGATTTCACAATAAGCTAAGAAACATCCACAGTCAGCTTGGCCCTCCCACTTGTTTGCCAAAACAGTGGACAATTCCCAGACAATTTCACCACTATATATACTTCACTGGCACCAAAACCATATTGAAGTCTGAAAGGCGAGACAGCAGAAATACCATAGAAGAGAGACGTGTAGGACGGAGAGAGAGAGAGGTTGGTCATTGTGCCTGTGGGGGCTGGATATGAGACAGTTTGACAAGGCTGAAACCACAGGGGATGTGCCTTCCAAGACCCAACACAAATTAAATATAGATTGTCTCCATCTATTCACCATTGACACCATATGTAAGACTGTGTGTGTGTGTGTGTGTGTGTGTGTGTGTGTGTGTGTGTGTGTGTGCGCGTGCGCGTGTGTGTGTGTTGTGTGTGTGTGTGTGTGTGTGTGTGTGTGTGTGTGCGTGCATGTGTCTGTCTGTCTGTAAAAGATAGCGTGACAACGCCATTGTGTCCTCCTCCCAGAGTGCAAAGAACCTTGGCGTGACCCTGGACAACACCCTGTCATTCTCCGCTAATATCAAAGCGGTGACCCGATCCTGCAGGTTCATGCTCTACAACAGTCGCAGAGTACGACCCTACATTACACAGAAAGCGGCACAGGTCCTAATCCAGGCACTTGTCATCTCCCGTCTGGATTACTGCAACTCGCTGTTGGCTGGGCTCCCTGCCTGTGCCATTAAACCCCTACAACTTATCCAGAACGCCGCAGCCCTTCTAATGTTCGACCTTCCCAAGTTCTCTCATGTCACCCCGCTCCTCCGCACACTCCACTGGCTTCCAGTTGAGGCTCGCATCTACTACAAGACTATGGTGCTTGCCTACGGAGCTGTGAGGGGAACGGCACCTCCTTACCTTCAGGCTCTGATCAGACCCTACACCCAAACGAGGCCACTACGTTCATCCACCTCTGGCCTGCTAGCTCCCCTACCTCTACAAAAGCACAGTTCCCGCTCAGCCCAGTCAAAGCTATTTGCTGCTCTGGCACCCCAATGGCGGAACAAGCTCCCCCACGACGCCAGGAGAGCGGAGTCACTGACCACCTTCCGGAGACACTTGAAACCCTACCTCTTTAAGGAATACCTGGAATAGTATAAAGTAATCCTTCTAACCCCCCCCCCTCCCCTCCCCCAGAAAAAAAAAAAGTGGTTGTCCCACTGGCTATCATAAGTTGAATGTAAGTCGCTCTGGATAAGAGCGTCTGCTAAATGATGTAAATGTAAATGTAAATGTAAAAATAAGGAAACACTTGAGTAAATGAGGGATACAAGTATATTGAAAGCAGGTGCTTACACACAGGTGTGGTTCCTCAGTTAATTAAGCAGTTAACATCCCATCCTGCTTAGGGTCATGTATAATTTGGGTCATGTATAACAATGCAGGCCATTATTTTGGCCATTATTTATCATTATTATAAGTTTTGGCCTACCATGACTATGCCCCCATAGGATGACAATGCCCCCATCCAAAGAGCACGAGTGGTCACTGAACGGTTTTATGAGCATGAAAACGATGTAAACCATATTCCATGGCTGTCTTAGTCACAAGATCTCAACCCAATTGAACACCGGGAGATTCTGGAGCGGTGCCTGAGACAGCATTTTCCACCAGCATCAACAAAACACCAAATAATGGAATTTCTTGTGGAAGAATGGTGTCACATCCCTCCAATAGAGTTCCAGACACTTGTAGAATCTATGCCAAGGAGTATTGAAACTGTTTTGGCTTGTGGAGGCCCAACTCCCTTTTAAGACACTTTATGTTGGTGTTTTCTTATTTTGGCAATTACCTGTTTGTACTGCACATAGGTATGGCACCCTATTCACTATCTAGTGCATTACTGTTGACCAGAGCCGTATGGCCCTTGGTTAAAATAAGTGAAATATAAGGAATAGGGTGCCATTTGGAACACGTCCTATGTCTCAGTGGAGAACATCTGTCCCTCTGACCTCTGGAACTCCTTGTTACCTCCTGGGGCAGACACTGGCAGACGACGGTCCCAGCAGGACACAGTCTGTGTGTGTGTGTGTGTGTGTGAGTGTGTGATACAGTGTATGCGTGTGTGTATGTGCATGTATGTGTGTGTGCGTGTGTGTGTGTGTGTGGATGTATGTGTGTGTGTGTGTGTGTGTAATACACCTCTCTTTCATTTAATCTCATAGCGGAGACAGGAGACACTCTTCCTCTCCTTCAGGCTTGACCCTACCAACTGGTGCCTGGCCCATCAGAAGTCTGAGACATGAATGAGAATATTATTAACTGACTCCATGTTAATCATGACATCATGGAATGTAAATGCGCCCATCCCCGTCTCAAACTTCCAATTAGAATGTTCCACACTTCCCCACTCCTGGACCTGCATTTGGAATGTTCCAAAAAGGTTATGGAAGAGGATGGAATTGGGCTCATACATGAATGTGAATGTGGCATATTATCGACCAGGGAGATTTCTATTCCGCATGTTGTCTCAGTAGCCTATTGATTCACTAAAAATTGAATAGGCAAATAAAGGACTACCTAAACTAACATTATTCTTCACACTGATGTTGTTTGTACCTGCAAAATGATGAGGTCACCCAAGAGAAAGAGTGAAGATGGCTGTGGAGGTGACACACACACACAGACACACACACAGACACACACAGACACACACACACACAGCCACACACAGACAGACACACACACAGACACACACACACAGACACACACACAGACACACACAGACACACACACACACACAGACAGACACACACAGACACACACACACAGACACACACAGACAGACACACACACAAACACACAGACACACACACAGACACACACAGACACACACACACACACACACACAGACACACACACCCACACAAACACACACACACAAACATAAACACAGAAACATATAAACACACACACACAGACACAGAGACACAGACACACAGACAGACACACACAGAAACACACACACAGAAACACAAAACACACACACACACACACACACACACACACAGGACAATACTCCCATCGTTGTGAGTTAATTGTTAAATCCTCAATCTGAAGATGCATCTCTCAATAACATCGTAAATAGAGGGATGATTGCGTTTTCTATTTTTCCCCCTGACCTACGGGCAATGACGTTCATTGTGGTGACAGGAAACTGTAATTACAACGTAGCATGTACCTCAGCTGTGCGCTACCGCCGTCGCAACGCACCAGGAACGGATCTAGAGCCTTAATTACATATCAGCTGCTTAAAGTGACAGCCTCCTGAACCTCTCCTGTCTCTCCCCCTCTCTCCTGTCTGTCCTGTCTCCTCTCTCCTCCTTTCTCCTGTCTGTCCTGTCTCCTGTCTCTCCCCTATCCTGTCTGTCCTGTCTCCTGTCTCTCCTCCTCTCTCCTGTCTGTCCTGTCTCCTGTCTCTCCTCCTCTCTCCTGTCTGTCCTGTCTCCTGTCTATCCTCCTCTCTCTTGTCTGTCCTGTCTCTCCTCCTCTTGTCTGGCTGTCCTGTCTCCTGTCTCTCCTCCTCTCTCCTGTCTGTCCTGTCTCCTGTCTATCCTCCTCTCTCTTGTCTGTCCTGTCTCTCCTCCTCTTGTCTGGCTGTCCTGTCTCCTGTCTCTCCTCCTCTCTCCTGTCTGTCCTGTCTCCTGTCTCTCCTCCTCTCTCCTGTCTGTCCTGTCTTCTATTTCTTCCTCCTCCAGTCTGTATTTGCTTCCACATCCTCATGTGTAGATTCAGAACCACTGCAAACACACCCCAAACAGGAAATACAAGAATGTCAGTATGGTTGGGATCAGGACACAAATATTGAGGAACTTGAGAAAATGTTGTAACAAATGTGACAGCAATGAACAAAATTGCATGTTGCATCTCAAGTTAAGATGGAACCTTTACAGTGGCGATTTTAGCATGTAAATCTTGGTGGGGCAAACTCCCCCCAATTTTTTTGGGATGCATGCCAGCAAAGCCACTACACAACACAACACAACACAACACAACACTTAACAATACATTAATTGCACTATAACGGTGACAAACGGTGCCCACAAAATGTTATTGCCTACATAGAGCTGTCACAACAGCAGAGTCCCAACAGCAGTCCCAACACTTTACCACTGCTACGCCTGGCTATCAGTGGAGCATTGTCTGGCAGCGAAATAGTTAATTAAGCTTCATTTACTGCCTTTAAAAAAAACATAGCTGATATAGCTGACTTGCTTAAACAAATGTGGTTTCTACTGACAATTGAGATGTAAAAACTATGGCATAAGGGGACGACGAGCGGATAGGAGGCAATCCGTAATTTTGATTAAGACATTAATGAGCGAGCTATATAGTCAATATAACTATTTGTTCAGCACTTTTGAAATGTACAGCGATAGAATTCAGAACATGGGCCGTTCTTACAGTAATCTGTCACGTTCGTTTAAAGACGGGTCGGACCAAGGCGCAGCGTGATATGCGTACATGTTTATTTAACGATAAACACACGACAAAACAACAAAGGAAACGAAACGTGAAGTCCAAAGGTACAACACAACAAACCTTACGCGGAACAAGATCCCACAACTAGACAGTGCCAAAAGGCTGCCTAAGTATGGTCCCCAATCAGAGACAACGAGCGACAGCTGCCTCTGATTGGGAACCATACTTAGGCAGCCTTTTGGCACTGTCTAGTTGTGGGATCTTGTTCCGTGTAAGGTTTGTTGTGTTGTACCTTTGGACTTCACGTTTCGTTTCCTTTGTTGTTTTGTCGTGTGTTTATCGTTAAATAAACATGTACGCATATCACGCTGTGCCTTGGTCCGACCCGTCTTTAAACGAACGTGACAGAAGATCCCACCAAATGAGGACCAAGCAGCGTGCCCAGGAGCAGCAGACACCCTGGACACAGGTGGAGGAGCAGAGAGTATGGACTTGGCGGGAGATAAGAGAGGATCTGGCAAGGCAGATGGAGGCCCTGAAAGGGATCAGGGTGGAGAAGGAGAGACAGCCCCAAGAATTTTTTTTGGGGGGGCTAAAAGGGTGGTCGGGGAGCGACAGAGAGGAGCCCCGACCACTGCACTCGTGGGGGCTCAAGGAGGAGTCCTCACTGGAGGAGGATGGGGCGCGGAGTGTAAAGGACGGAGACAGTCATAGACCTCCAGCATCAGTTCCCAGTCCGGTACGCCCCGTACCTGCTCCCCGCACCAAGCCAGTGGTGCGTGTTCCCAGTCCGGCCCGGCCTGTTCCTGCTCCTCGCACCAAGCCAGTGGTGCGTGTTCCCAGTCCGGCCCGGCCTGTTCCTGCTCCTCGCACCAGGCCAGTGGTGCGCGTCGCCAGTCCGGCCCGGTCTGTTCCTGCTCCTAGCACCAAGCCAGTGGTGCGTGTTCCCAGTCCGGCCCGGCCTGTTCCTGCTCCTCGCACCAGGCCAGTGGTGCGCGTCGCCAGTCCGGCCCGGCCTGTTCCTGTTCCTCGCACCAAGCCAGTGGTGCGCGTCGCCAGTCCGGCATGGCCCGTGCCCATTCCACCGGTGCCTGGTTCGGCACCGGTCAACGGCTCCACTCCGGAGCCAGAGCAGTCCGCTCCACCGGTGTCCAGTCCAGCTCCGGTCAGCGGCTCCAGTCCAGATCATGACGTCAGCCCCTCTCCAGGTTTGGGGTCTACCACACCAGGGTCCAGACGGGGCCTGGCGTATCGTGGGAGGAAGGAGAGGGGAAGCAGCGCACCGAGGTCCAGACCAGACCAGGGGCGAAACAGGGAGGTGGAGAGTAAGAGGTCGTCACGCCCGGAGCCGGATCCGCCTCCGAGGAGGAATGCCCACCCGGCCCCTACCCTGTTATGTTTATGTTGTGAGGTCGGAGTCCGCACCTTTGGGGGGGGGGTACTGTCACACCCTGACTCAGGGGACTCTTATATGTTGAGTCAGGGTGTATATATTCCTTGTTGTGCTTTTTCTATGTGTGGGATCTAGTATGTGTATTTCTATGTTGGCCGGTGTGGTTCCCAATCAGAGGCAGCTGTCGCTCGTTGTCTCTGATTGGGGACCATACTTAGGCAGCTTTTTGGCACTGTCTAGTTGTGGGATCTTGTTCCGTGTAAGGTATGTTGTGTGTTCTACCTTGGACTTCACGTTTCGTTTCGGTTGTTGTTTTGTCGTTGTGTTTATAAGTTAATAAACATGTACGTATATCACGCTGCGCCTTGGTCTGACCCGTCATTGAACGTACGTGACATAATCTCTGTGTACACCAAGTCAGAACCGTAGGATAAATAAAGGGGGCATATAAGCAGACAATGAATGCTCTTACAATATTCAACTATTATATTTCTCTAAAACAGGCTATAGGCTACATGTGCACCACCATGTCAGAACAGTTGACTAAGATGAGGGGAAAAAGGACCAAATTATTAGGGTGAGGCACCTGGGCTACTAACAGCTTATTGCAAAACATACACGTAGTATTACTTTCTTAGCTACGGTATACATATCTCCCTGGCATATTATATAATCTATGCAGCAGCATACAATACACTTTTGGACTTACCTTGTTGTGCTGTGCTCACTGGAACAGGAAGGTGTCGTGACGGTCCTTCGTGGGCAAATTTTGTCATCAAACTTTGTCATCAAAGTCTGGCATTCTCTGGATTTATGGTGCTTTCAAGACAACTGGGAACTGAAAAAAACAAGATTGAATCATGATGACGTCAGTGATCTTCAGGTCGGAGCTCTAGAAAGAGGCCAGAGTTCCCAAATTGCAATTCCGAGTTGGATGACCATTCAAAATGTATTTTCCCATCTTCCTTTGATGATTTGCTTATTAATTGGTTGACGTTCAAGCTGAGGTTATGTAGGTGTAGTGGATTCTCCTCTTACGGGGCACCATTTATGTAATGAGCATTGCTATATAAGTGACCAATATAAATAACAGATTGCAGGGATAAAACACATGATCAGAACATGTGGCACATCACATCCGCAGCCCGTCATCAACAAGAAGGACAGAGTGTTCCGAAGCGACAAGTAAGATCCATTCTCTCTCTCTCTTTTTTGTAATAATTCAAAATACATTTGCAATTTGCCATTCCATGAGAGCCAAACAAGTTGCTAGGCAACACAGAAACAATGCCACCCATTTTCCTACCCAAACGCTGTCCTCAAAAAACATTTTTGCTAATTGTCTCTCTAGCCTTTTTAAAATGCATGTGTGGCAGGGCTCAAGCCAGAGTAGCACATCATATAAAGGAAAATATGATGTCGCCCGCCTAGTCTGGAGCTGCCCGACTGGAACCCTGTGCAAATTGTTCGCTAAATTAAATTGTAACAACTAAACAAACACAATGAATTTTGTCTGGGGCCCATAAATCACCTCTATTCTCCTACAAGATCCTTGTTTGTTTGCATGTTGTTTAGGCTTGTTTAAATTTCAGTGTCAAATTAATCAGCCTTTGCATGTGTGTAAAATGAGGACGGCTGTGCTTGACAATAGAAAGAGCTAATTGGATTTTCTCTCCTTTCTTTCTTTCTTTTCCCTCTGTAATTAAACAGTGGGGCTGCAGATCCCTCACTTTTGAATCTGTTCCTTCCTTTCACAGCTGCTCTGTCTCTCTCTCCAGCACACAGAGCTATCACTTCAAGCACTCCCACCTTCATTGCAATCACGAAAGTGTCACGACAACATGAAACCACCTGTGCCCCTCCCTTCATACAGACCTGTATGGGTTGTCCCTGTGTTCACTCCCCTTCATACAGACCTGTATGGGTTGTCCTTGTGGGCCCCCCTCCCCCATATGAAATCCACTGGTTGCCTCCATAACACTTCCTGATGAATACCCTCTTCATGCTGCATTATAAGCACATATATAAAGCCTTATTAGCTATGCATGATGGCTTATAAAGCACAAAATAGGTGTTAATAGTTGCTCATAAACATCTAGTCGATAGTACTTTACCGATGCCCTCTGATAGCCAGATCCATTGGCTGTCATTGAAATGAGTGAGGAAAATGCTAAGAATGACACTACATATGGCTAATGTGCAAGAGCTGTCCAAAAATATAATGTTATTAGTCGGGTATTTGTTATTATTTGGCATTTCAAATTTCACTTAGTGATAACCCAACCAATTCAAGTATTTGTCAAGTATTGCTTTTTTAATGCAGATTTCATTGCTTGAATGTAATGTGGCTCATCATTATTTAATCAAGCCAAATCGATTTAATCTATTTCATGGCTTGCATGTTAATAAGTCTCTCCCCGTTCTAAGAGCTGTAATACTGTTGCTATGCATGAGAGAGAGAGAGAGAGAGAGAAAGAGAAAGAGAAAGAGAAAGAGAAAGAGAAAGAGAAAGAGAAAGAGAAAGAGAAAGAGAAAGAGAGAGATAGAGAGAGAGAGAGAGAGAGAGAGAGAGAGAGAGAGAGAGAGAGAGAGAGAGAGAGAGATAGAGAGAGAGAGGGAGAGAGAGAGAGAGAGAGAGAGAGAGAGAGAGAGAGAGAGAGAGAGAGAGAGAGAGAGAGAGAGAGAGAGAGAGAGAGAGAGAGAGAGAGAGAGAGAGAGAGAGAGAGAGAGAGAGAGAGAGCATCTATGTTGTGTGCATTTCTAATATGTCCTTTGTTAACTTTCTAAATGGATCAGTCAAAATCACAGCAGAAACGGACTCCTTACATCTCTGGATGGATATCTTGTCTTTCCCCTCATCATTTTATCAAAAAGGCGCCTTTGAAGGTGTGAGGTCAGCTAGCTAGCAGAGAAAGAAATAGGATGCTTACGGGACAGCACAGAGGGCAAGGCGGATGTGGACACACTGTAGGCTATATTAGCCGCCCCCAAAAAAGAAACAGAGATAAGAATCGTGTGAAGGTCGTGAAGGGGATCTCATTCTTGCCACAGAGATGAGCCCACTGATAGTGTCCAGTCCTGTGAGGAGATTATATCTCTTGCTCTCTCCTTTCTTTCTCTCTCTCTCGCTCTCTCTCTCTCTCTCTCTCTCTCTCTCTCTCTCTCTCTCTCTCTCTCTCTCTCTCTCTCTCTCTCTCTCTCTCTCTCTCTCTCTCTCTCCCTCTCCCTCTCCCTCTGACCTTCATCTCTCTCTCCCTCTCTCCCCATCCCAGTGCCGTGTCCCAGTGGTGTCATAACAGGACTGATTGTATCATGGCCAGTCAGCACCAATGACCCTAAAAGTCCATTAAGAACCCATTTGGCTCATGGTACATGAAACAGGAGGGGGTGAGGGGGGTACAGTGGGGGGATGGAGTGGCGGGGCGGGGGGACATGGTTTCCTCAGATCACTCTCACTGAGGTCAGAGAGACACCATTTTGGTCTGTAGATAGGCACTAGAAAGAGAATAAATGGGGTTGATTCCAATGGTCTTTACCAGGGATGTCCAACCTTCCTTCTGGAGAGCTACCTTCCAGCTGATAGCTCCAGCCGCAATGTAACCTTAATTTGTTGAATCATGTTTTGTTATAATAAGGCCGGAGCAAAAGCCCCACTCCCACCAGCCCTCCCGGAAGATGGCTGTAATAAACAGAAGATATTCATGATAGAAGAAGTGATCTGTTGCTATTAGTACACTCTTAGAAAAAAGGGGTCCAAAGGGATTCTTCGGTTCTCTCCCTAGGAGAACCCTTTTTGGTTCCAGGTAGAACTCTTTTGGGTTCCAGAAATAACTATTTTGGGTTCCATGTAGAACCTTCTGGGGAAAGGGTTCTATCTGGAACCAAAAGGTTTCTACCTGGAACCAAAAAGGGTTCTTCAAAGGGTTATCCTATGGGGACAGCCGAATAGCCCTTTTAGGTTCTAGATAGCACCTTTTTTTCTAAGAGTGTATGAGGGACCTTTCTTGATGGATTAATAGGGATTAATTTAATATCCTGTGAGGGAATTGATAGAGTAGTTCTAAATTGGAGGAGGATTAAAATAGGATTAAAATAGAGAGATGTTTACCACCACGACCACATTGTTTGGAATTAAATTATTCATTTTGGAATCTGTTTGTTAGCCTCTTAGTTCTTTCTCAAAATGTTTTAAGAATAACAGCTTTTGGAATAACCCTCTGTAGGTAGGAAAACACTCACATTCCAAATCAATGAACAGACTCTGGATTCTACAGGTTGTTTTATTTCACATCTACTTTACCAGAGTAGAACTCACTGGAATATAACATCTATTGTTTCAGTCAGACCCTGGACCTAGCATTTTCTTTTGATTTATTTACAGAACATAAACAAAGATGAACCTATAAAACAAAGTTCCGTGCCTACAGTGCATTCGGAAGGTATTCAGACCTCTTGACGTTTTCCACATTTTGTTAAGTTACAGCCTTATTCTAAAATTGATTAAATAGTTTTTTTTCCCTCATCAATCTACACACAATACCCCATAATAACAAAGCAAAAACAGGTTTTCAGAAATGTTTGCAAACTGAAATAGTACATTTACATAAGGATTCAGACCCTTTACTCAGTACTTTGTTGAAGCACCTTTGGCAGCGATTACAGCCTTGAGTCTTCTTGGGTATGACACTCAAGCTTGGCACACCTGTATTTGGGGAGTTTCTCCCATTCTTCTCTGCAGATCCTCTCAAGCTCTGTCAGGTTGGATGGGGAGCGTCGCTGCACAGCTAATCTCAGATCTCTCCAGAGATCTTCGATCGGGTTCAAGTCTGGGCTCTGGCTGAGCCACTCAAGGACATTCAGAGACTTGTCCCGAAGCCACTCCTGAGTTATCTTGGCTGTGTGCTTAGGGTCGTTGTCCTGTTGGAAGGTGAACCTTCGTCCCAGTCTGAGGCATGAGCGCTCTGGAGCAGGTTTTCATCAAGGATCTCTCTGTACATCTTTCTCTTGATCCCGACTAGTCTCCCTGTCCCTGCCGCTGAATAACAGCATGATGCTGCCACCACCATGCTTCACCATAGGGATAGTACCAGATTTCCTCCATATGTGACGCTTGGCATTCAGGCCAATGAGTTCAATCTTGGTTTCATCAGACTAGAGAATCTTGTTTCTCATGGTCTGAGAGTCCTTTAGGTGCCTTTTGGCAAACTCCAAGCAGGCTGTCATGTGCCTTTTACTAAAGGCCTGATTGGTGGAGTGCTGCCGAGATGGTTGTCCTTCTGGAAGGTTCTCCCATCTCCACAGAAGAATCTCTGAAGCTCTGTCAGAGTGACCATCAAATTCTTGGTCACCTCCCTGACCAAGGCTCTTCTCCCCCAATTGCTCAGTTTGGCCAGGAGGCCAGCTCTAGGAAGAGTCTTGGTGGTTCCAAACTTCTTCCCTTTAAGAATGATGGAGGCCACTGTGTTGTTAGGGACCTTCAATGCTGCAGACATTTTTTGGTACCCTTCCCCAGATCTGTGCTTCGACACAATCCTGTCTCGGAGCTCTACAGACAATTCCTTCAACCTCATGGCTTGGTTTTTGCTCTGACATGCCTTGTCAACTGTGGGACCTTATATAGACAGGTGTGTGCCTTTCCAAATCATGTCCAATCAATTGAATTTACCACAGGCAGACTCCAATCAACTTGTAGAAACATCTGAAGGATGATCAATGGAAACAGGATGCACCTGAGCTCAATTTTGAGTCTCATAGCAAAGGGTCTGAATACTTACTTTAAATAAGGTATTTATGTTTTTTATGTTTAATAATCCATTTTAGAATAAGGCTGTAATGTAACAAAATGTGGGAAAAGGGAAGGGGTCTTAATACTTTCCGAATGCACTGTATATTAATCTCTGTCTACATCCTAGAGCAGGGGTATTGAACTGCTTTTCTCTTCTACCTGATAATGAATACCACCCACCTGGTGCCCCTGGTCTAAATCAGTCCCTGATTAGAGGGGAACAATGACAAAATGCAGTGGAACTGGTTTTGAGGTCCAGAGTTGAGTTTGAGGGGACCAGAGCATGAGTTAAGCTTGATCAGAACCTTAGATCCTATGGATGACTCCCAGCTCATGATAGCTTACTCTGAGTCAGAGTAAGATTTGACCTTTTCCTAGTTTATACAGAGGAGAAGATCAAACGCATGTGACATTTTCATCAATACTGCGTGACAGAAGCGACTTGATGAATAAGACATTAAAGGAATGATAAATGTGTTATGATCAGTTTTTGCTGTAACGGTAAAACATAGAGACAAATGTGAGAAATGTAAAAAATAGACACTTTTTTTCTTCTTCTTTTTTTCTTTCCCACTTCAAAGGACACTGTGGCTGAGCCACCGCTGAGAATAGAATAACAGCTGAACCTTGCTCGCTTTATTTTAGCTCAAGGAAAAGGTTGAGGCTCAATGACCTAGAGGGAGATATTTGTTCTCAAAGACTCTTGGTGATATTTTTCAAAAGCAGACCAATTTGAAACCTCATTCAGGCTCTACACATCATTAGATGTACCTTTCTCCTCAATAGGAGTTGACGGTTGACATCTCCTTTCAGAGTTGCAGGGCTAAGTCTGCCTTATAGATGATGGACTGAACGGCGAGTGTGACTCTGGGTATTGGGTTAAAAGCTAAAAATATAAATCAGTGACGGCCCATCCATTAGGGTCTCAGGGAAGTGCCCCACTTGTGATTGGTCAAACAAAGTTACAAATAAAGAATATACATTTGTATGTATTATTTTTTTTTACAAAATATATATTATGTAATTCAAGGATTATGTTTGAATTGTCCACACAATTGGAGTTAATTTGTGTACATTTTACTGTTTCAAAAATATATTGTTCAAAACAAGCAGTTCAGTTACATACTGCTCTGCCATCAGCAGCTCTGGGTGTTCGGCCCATGTCTTCTGGCTCTGCTCTATCAGGTACTGAACAGCAGATGGCACTAAACAGCAAATTGCAATGAAGTTAAATAAATAAATAATCAAGACAGTCGCCTGGGACCTGAACCGGACATCTACATCCACCAACAGTCGCCTGGGACCTGAACCGGACATCTACATCCACCAACAGTTGTTGGGACAGTCGCCTGGGACCTGAAGCGGACATCTACAACCACCAACAGTCGTTGGGACAGTCGCCTGGGACCTGAACCGGACATCTACATCCACCAACAGTCGTTGGGACCTGAACCGGACATCTACATCCACCAACAGTCGCCTGGGACCTGAACCGGACATCTACATCCACCAAGTCATTGGGACCTGAACCGGACATCTACATCCCCCAACAGTCGTTGGGACAGTCGTCTGGGACCTGAACCGGACATCTACATCCACCAACAGTCGTTGGGACAGTCGCCTGGGACCTGAACCTGACATCTACATCCACCAACAGTCGTTGGGACAGTCGCCTGGGACCTGAACCGGACATCTACATCCACTAACAGTCGTTGGGACAGTCGCCTGGGACCTAAACCGGACATCTACATCCACCAACAGTCGTTGGGACAGTCACCTGGGACCTGAACCGGACATCTACATCCACCAACAGTCGTTGGGACAGTCACCTGGGACCTGAACCGGACATCTACATCCACCAACAGTCGTTGGGACAGTCGCCTGGGACCTGAACCGGACATCTACATCCACCAACAGTCGTTGGGACAGTCGCCTGGGACCTGAACCGGACATCTACATCCACCAACAGTCGTTGGGACAGTCGCCTGGAACCTGAACCGGACATCTACATCCACCAACAGTCATTGGGACAGTCGCCTGGGACCTGAACCGGACATCTACATCCACCAACAGTCGAAGCACAGAGGGATACACTAGCTAGAACCTTCTCGTGGATCTGGTAGGACAAAAAAAAACATTGCTCTGTTCCAAATTACTATTTTTCTTTCCCCTGCCGTTAGATGCTAGCTAGTGCACACTAGCTATCGGCAAGCTAGCATACCGGTAACTAGCTGGCTAATCAAGTCTAACTAAAGTTACTGGCAAGCTCATCATAACTTGTAACATTATGCTATCCCCAGTTAGATCATTGGTTTTCTCTTGTTGCATCTGTGCTTGTTGCGTTTTCCCTGTGCTTGTGTCACCGATGTACTAGCGCGCTGCTCGGTCAAAAAATATTTCTTTTGGTAATCAAATACGGGCAGCATGTTCGATCAGGTTAAAGTCTGGGCTCTGGCTGGGCCACTCAAGGAAATTCAGAGACTTGTCCCAAAGCCACTCCTGCGTTGTCTTGGCTGTTTGCTTAGGTCGTTGTCCTGTTGGAAGGTGAACCTTCGCCTCAGTCTGAGGTCCTGAGCACTCTGGAGCAGGTTTTCATCAAGGATCTCTCTGTACTTTGCTCGGTTAATATTTCCCTCGATCCTGACTAGTCTCCCAGTCCCTGCCACTGAAAAACATCCCCACAGCATGATGCTGCCACCACCATGCTTCACCATAGGGATGGTGACAGGTTTCCTTCAGACATGATGCTTGGCATTGAGGCCAAAGAGTTCAATCTTGGTTTCATCAGACCAGAGAATCTTGTTTCTCATGGTCTAAATCTGTCTGGCCACTCTACCATAAAGGCCTGATTGGTGGAGTGCTGCAGAGATGGTTGTTCTTCTGGAAGGTTCTCCCATCTCCACAGGGGAACTCTGGAGCTCTGTCAGAGTGACCATTGGGTTCTTGGTCACCTCCCTGACCAAGGCCTTCTCCCCCGATTGCTCAGTTTGGCTGGACGGCCAGCTCTTGTAAGAGTCTTGGTGGTTCCAAACTTCTTCCATTTAAGAATGATTGAGGACATTGTGTTCTTGGGGACCTTCAATGCTGCAGAAATGTTTTGGTACCCTTCCCCAGATCTGTGCCTCGACACAATCCTGTCTCGGAGCTCTACGGACAATTCTTTCAACCTCATGGCTTGATTTTTGCTCTGCCATGCACTGACACCTGTGGGACCTTATATAGAAAGGTTGCCTTTCCAAATAATGTCCAATCAATTGACTGTACCACAGGTGGACTCCAATCAAGTTGTAGAAACATCTCAAGGATGATCAATGGAAACAGGATGCACCTGAGCTCAATTTCGAGTCTCATATCAAAGGGTTAAATACTTATGTAAATAAGGTATTTCAGTTTTTTATTTTTTTTAATAAGTTTGCTAAAATGTCTAAAAACATGTTTTTGCTTTGTCATTATGGGTATTGTGTGTAGATTGATGAGGATTTGTATTTATTTAATTCATTTTAGAATAAGGCTGTAATGTAGCAGAATGTGGAAAAAGTCAAGGGGTCTGAATACTTTCCGAATGCACTGTATATAATTTGAAAACCTGGGTTATTCAGCCAATCAGCGGGTGGGGTATTCAGACAATCAACTGCCTGGGTATTCAGACAATCAGCGGCCTCCACTGATCTCCGTTTACCACAAAGAAAATGGATAATGAAGTATTTTTCTTCTTCTAACCATCCCAGCAACCCAGGAGCCAACCTTTGTACAGTTATCACACATCACACCATTATTTAAGAGATATTCTTGACTAACAATCCTCTGAATTAAATTTTCCTTCAAAACCCATATTCCTCTCAAAGGACACATACCAGGCTGTGATGTATTTTTAACAAGGCTGGACTTTCAAAATATTTGTGATGAGAGCTGAGATGTAAAAATGAAAAGTCACAATTTTTAACAAGTACATTTCAGCAGATCTCGCAGGGAGGAGGGGGGAGGGAGGAGGGGAGAGGGAGTCGAGGGAGAGGGAGGAGGGGAGAGGGAGGAGGGGAGAGGGAGTCGATGGGAGAGGGAGGAGGGGAGAGGGAGGAGGGGAGAGGGAATCAAGGGGAGAGGGAGGAGAGGGGAGGATAGAGGGGGGAGGGGAGAGGGAGTCGAGGGGAGAGGGAGTCGAGGAGAGAGTGGTTGGATTCGACAATGAAGAGGGCATCACTCAGAGAGGGAAGGAGGTTTGGGGTCAACCTAGCAGCTACAGCACGGAAAACTCATTTTACCACGAATACGTGGGTGTGATTTTTACATTGCAGCACTGTTCAAACAAGCTGTTACTGCAGTGTTATAGCACTACACATAGAGAAAGAGAGTGAGAGAGAGAGAGTTACGGCCAATATCCACTAGCAAGCGAAGCTTCTCCTAGCCACACTACCTTCGCCCAGAGTGGCTCGCCATTTGCGTGCTAGCAAGCCAACAGCATGCTAGGTAGTGTTAGGTATCAACAGCCAATCCAGTAGGGGCTGGAATCTATTGTGAGCTTTGATAGGTCAATCACGTTGTGATATCGCCAATCATTTGCATAATATTGAGCTTTCCCCAAATAAAGTCCCGCCCTGTTCACTCTGTGTTCTGAGAGCTTCTCTCGCCTTGCTAACTTCAGTGCGAGCCGCTTCCTTCCGTTGAAAATGAATGGGCTCAGTCATTTCGGCAGAGGCATCACTTGCTGGTGGACACACCCGGTTACTCTTAAGTATACCTTAGCATACAGTTGCTTAAAATTTTTATTCTACATGGAAGACTGCTGGGATAAAAACAAGTCTAGTCACCTTCTGCTACTGTAATTTAGGCTCAATCCCAGTTTGTCTGAATCCAGGAATATATGCAATAATATCATAGCATACTATACTGAGACAAGGTCACTTCCTAGCATATCAAGAATTGCATATCTTTTCAGAATATATTATACATATATAGTCATTGTACTTGAGATAGAGATCATGCACTCACACAATGCTATTCTAAGATGGCCCTTGCTTCTTTCACACTGTTCTCATACCTCCAGTGACTAGATGTATGTACAAATGTCCTGAATACAGAACGGATCAAAGTACAGAGGGAGTCCCGTCAAACAATTCTATAGTCAGTCTGGGAGAGGACAGATCTCCAAGTGCTGTGCATGTCTATCATTTGTCAAAAGAGCTGTCCCCCGAGAGGAATGCAAAAACACACACACATGCACAAACACACACACACACACACACACACACACACATATATATACACACACACACACATATATATACACACACACACACAAATATATATACACACACATATAGATACACACACACATATATATACACACACACACATATATATACACACACACATATATATACACACACAAAAAAAATAAACACTCTTAAAAGAGTGGTCTTTTGTGAAGATATCTTTTGTCATGCCTTTTCTCCATTTCTCCAAGCATGCGATCCAAAGCTTTATCGATAGCCTCCCAAAACGTCATCAGGCTAACCCACTGCATCATCAGCCACAGAATGTTTCAGCACACTAATGATTCCGGGCGACGGCACAGAAAGGCCAACGCTGTCATTCTCAAATGTCACTTGTGTCACACAGCAGTGACAGACTTAATTGGTCAGAAAAGCTAAATGTGGATGTGAGAACTTTGTTCTGTGGGTTCTAATTAACATTCAGCCAATCAGTTGCGGCGCCCATCAGCCCCCTACACATGTTTTATCATGCCACTTCAGCCGTCAGTGAAGCGTCCATTTATATACACTCCCCTACGAATTTATTTGAACAGTGAAGGTAAAACTTTTCATTTGGCTCTATACTCCAGAATTTTGGATTTGAGATCAAATGTTTTATATGAGGCGACAGTACAGAATGTCAGGGGATTTTCATCACAGGAGGTTGGTGGCACCTTAATTGGGGAGGACGTGCTCGTGATAATGGATGGAGTGGAATGAGTGGAATGGTATCAAATACATCAAACACATGGTTTCTATGTGTTTGATGCCATTCCATCCGTCCTCCCCTAAGCAGCCTCCTGTGATTTTCAAACATACAGTGTATCTGTTTTATGTATTTAGTCCCGTCATTTAGAATGTGTCAAGTATTTTGAGAAATTAGCGTATAGCGTATTACATTTAGTCAATAGTTTAGTACCAAAACAAACTGCAAATCCACCCAACAAGTTTGTAGAGTTACAAGCTTGATGTAGTCATTGTGTGGTAGGAATATGGGACCAAGTACTACATAAAAAAAAAAAAGTAATACACTGTAAGTGAATTGTCCAAATACTTATGACACCTTAAAATGGGGGGACTAGATACATAAAGTGCTTTCATTTCTAAACGGTTAAACAGATATGTATGAAAATACCCTCAAATAAAAGGTGACATTCTGTACTGTCACCTCATATAAAACATTTGATCTCAAATCCAAAATGCTGGGGTTTAGATCCAAATAAAAAAATGTAGCTTGAAGAAGTGCAACATTTACCTGGAGCTAACTCTGCAGATAGCACTACTGGGTGATTCGAAAAGTCATAGTCAATCGAACAATAATATAATATTACTTTTAGCAAAACATTTTATCTTGAATTTACAATCTGTAGAAACTATGAGAACAGAATGGTTCAGAACTTTTGTGAAACATCACAGCACAGTTGAAAAATATATGGCAAATAGAAATACAAAATGGATGGTGTTAAGAGAGAGATGGGAGGGGTTGAGTGGACCTGAAGGGTGGGATTAAAAACAACAAGATAACTAATGTAAAATATACTGTGTCTGCAAAATGTGTATACTGTAGGTGCAGAACTTTTGTGAAACAGCACAGCTAAAAATATATGGCAAAATAGAAATTAAACTAGATGGGCTTCAGAGATAGATGGGAGGGGTTGATGATAGCTGAAGGATGGGATTAAAAACAAACAAAAGATAACTATTGTAAAATACATTGTGTTCATAAAATGTATATAGTATGTATAAGACGGAAGTAGAAGCCTAAGTGTTGTTGTCCATTAGTTTACTCCAATTAGGAGAAGGATGGTAGGGTTAGGTGAAAATAATAAAGGAACATATATTTTTAAAAGATATGTATGTGTATATATACTGTGTATATTAAAAAATATATATATGGGGGAAATGATGCAGACAATTAAATTAATGGAAGCCACAATCTATCTGCACTATTAAAGCTGAATAAATATATATATATATATATATATATATATCATATTTTTTGCTTCGTTTTAGCTTCACTGTCCAAATAAATACATAGGGGAGTGTAAATTACAAACGTATACAAGTGTAAACCATATATCCTTCTAAAGACTAGATCATCATTCACGTGTACATCCACAGCCCTACAGCTCCCGTGTTGGAGGGAGAGGCAGCAGAGGTCTACCAGCACACGCTGTTCCCAGGAGTCACAGAGCAGCACCAGATCAGAGGGTGGAACAGGATGGAACACATTAGTCTGAATATCATACACACAAACAAATGTCACCTTCATGTACTATGGATTGTACGGTACACGATTATATGGGCTGTGTGTGTGTGTGCATGTGTGTTTCCATGCATGTGCCACCGCACGAGTGTGTGCATCTAACTTCAGGTACAGTATATATATTTTTTTTTCAATATTTTACCAACATCATCCCATTTTAACTGACATCCTGTAATCACTTTAAAGCCTGAGGGGACAGAGAGAAACAAAGGGATGAGTTTTCCATTAGCTATCCCAACAAGAAGCCTGTAGTCAGAGGCCAGCGGACTCTGTGGGGCCTTGTCAAATAAATGGGCTGTTGTGTGTTTGTTGCACTGGTAAAAATCCTCTCTCACGCTCTTTTTCTCTCTGTCTCTCTCTCTCTCTGTCTCTCTCAATCTCTCTCACTCACTCTCTCTCTGTCTCTCTCAATCTCTCTCACTCACTCTCTCTCTCTCTGTCTCTCTCTCTCTTACTCTCTCACACTTTCTCTCTCTGTGTCTGTCTCTCTCTCTCTCTCTCTCTCTCTCTCTCTCTCTCTCTCTCTCTCTCTCTCTCTCTCTCTCTCTCTCTCTCTCTCTCTCTCTCTCTCTCTCTCTCTCTCTCTCTCTCTCATTTTCTCTCTCTTTCTCCTGCTTTTATTGAAGGGTATCAATACCTGTCCACAGCAGACAATTTGTTACGACAGGAACGAATATAAATGCAGAGCTGACAATCAATTAACTCTGAGATTGTCTCACCAACGCAATTCATCTACATTCTTGATTTCAGCTTCTATTTGTGGGTGCGTCCTTCAAAGCTGAACCCAGCATCTGTCTCAATCAATGAAGGGGAGTGCCAGGGGGCTACGGCGAGCTGTCGACACCCCCTCTTCCCATAGACCACCCTACGCAATCACCACACACCCTACTGCCTCTCAGAAGGACGCATCCACAAATAGAAGCTGAAATCAAGAATGTAGATGAATTGCGTTGGTGAGGCAATCTCACAGTGAATTGATTGTCAGCTCTGCATTTATATTCCCACCTGTCGTAACAAATTGTCTGCTGTGGACAGGTATTGATACCCTTCAATAAAAGCAGGAGAAAGAGAGAGAAAATGAGAGAGAGAGAGAGAGAGAGAGAGAGAGAGAGAGAGAGAGAGAGAGAGAGAGAGAGAGAGAGAGAGAGAGAGAGAGAGAGAGAGAGAGAGAGAGAGAGAGAAAAGACAGTGTGATTGCTGTTTTGAACACCCACTGACACTCTCTATTCACCTTATATACAGCTGATACAGGGCTTTTCAACATCAACCCAGTGTCTTGATCAATCCCTCTCTGTTCCCTATGGCTAAGTTAGCTAACTAACCACCACAACAACATATAGGCTACAGGCTTAGACACGACAGCCAGGGACTTTTCATTTTGTGGTCAACGAGATGTTGCATTCAGAGTCTAAATTCTCCACACTGTTGGGCACTAGTTATAAGGATAGCTGTTATTATCAGAGGGTTAAATAGAAGGATAAACATCTTTGCAATGTCGTGTCTAGAATTGGCATCCAGTTCAGCATATGTTCAGCCAAGGAGGCGAGGACTGCAGCGGGCAATTGTCCTCATAATGTACTCATTCTAGTCAGTCAAATCAAACTTTCACACAGGCTTCTCCAATCCCCTCACATGACCCCAATGCAATCCATTTCTGATAAAGAGTATTGGTTCAAATGCCGTTAACATCTCAGGTTTTCCAGAAATCCCGGATGGAAGTGTTAAGGAATCGGGGGTGAATAAGCAGGAAATCCGGATCCTCCAGCCAGGATTTCTAGAAAACCTGGTAAATTTGTGAAAGTTACAGGAATTTTGCAACCTTAGATAGGGTCACAGAGGCGTTGGTATGACGTCCCACCAAGGACTACAGAAAATACATGGTAAACATCCAAACATCCACAGACCCTCAGGCTAGATTGAAACCTTTTCACCCTAACAACATTTTCACTTGCCCTTGGAAGTTCTCTAGCTCGCTGGTGTCATTTACTTGGCTAATGGCTCCCATTCTCCTACAGAGACACTATTAGAGGCCTGACGCTACAAGGAGCCCTGACTCTCAGCTTTGAGGCCTAAAAGATTGTTTCCAAAGTGGCGGTAGGGAAGAAGGAGGGCTTCTCTCATCAATCATTTCTGTTGTTATAAGTGGTGGGGTGCATCCCTAAAGGGTTTGGGTGGATTGAACTGCCCTGCCCTAGCAAGCACCGTATGTTTCCCCTAGCTAAGCCATTACACATGTAATAGACTCATCAGAAGGAATGGTGAGACCTGTTGAGCTGCTACGTAGCTAGTGTCTACATCAGAAACCATCTCATCCATTTCTAATTAACCTTGCCTAGGTAAGCCTGTTACAGCCTGTTGGAGCAGTGGTTAGACGGTCTGACTATGAGCAGGGAGATCTGAGTTTGAGACCCACAAGAAGAAGTACACTGACGCCGTTCTCTAAAATCCTTACATATTGTCCAGTAATGCCCTGCAAGATTGAGAGAAGCAGTGAGTGAAAGTACATATCTTGCTACTTTTTCTAAATGACTCTAAACATAGATTAGGCTACATCTTCCAAGTACTGCAGCAGATTAGCTTTCTTGATGTGTTCCTAATTGACCAAATGGCTATATGTTTTATTTTACATTTACATTTTAGTCATTTAGCAGACGCTCTTGTCCAGAGCGACTTACAGTTATTGAGTGCATACATTTTCATACTGGTTATCTGGTTACGTGGTCATTTCAAACATCTTCAATCTAAACTCTCTCTTTAAACATTACTTTCAGTTCAGGCCCTAATGGTTTGAATGGCTCTTGAATCAGACCAGGGTATGGGAATAGAGCAGTCATTTTAAAGGGTTGAAGTGGACAGTTGAAATAAAACAGAGATGCTCCAAATGGTCTGTCTAATGCTTGGCTTGCTCTAATGTACTGTGCGTTGGAGGGCTGATTCTGAGCTGAGAGTGAGTGATGTTGAGTACATTATCTCTGAGTCTAACCAACCAGGCCTGCTCTTCAGTAGCTTGAAGGGTTCAGAATAGAAATGTCACAAACATAATTTCATAAGCAGGCCCTTAAGAGTTGACTGTTAAACTCTGCACATGCAACATGCCTTCTCCCTCTCTTTCTAAATCCCCGTGCCCCCCCTCCCGTGCTGTATCTGTATCTGTATATGTGTCTGTGTCTGTGTCTGTGTCTGTATATGTATATGTGTCTGTGTCTGTGTCTGTGTCTGTGTCTGTGTCTGTGTCTGTATATGTATATGTGTCTGTGTCTGTATATGTATACAGTGGGGGAAAAAAGTATTTAGTCAGCCACCAATTGTGCAAGTTCTCCCACTTAAAAAGATGAGAGAGGCCTGTAATTTTCATCATAGGTACACGTCAACTATGACAGACAAATTGAGATGTTTTTTCTCCAGAAAATCACATTGTAGGATTTTTTATGAATTTATTTGCAAATTATGGTGGAAAATAAGTATTTGGTCACCTACAAACAAGCAAGATTTCTGGCTCTCACAGACCTGTAACTTCTTCTTTAAGAGGCTCCTCTGTCCTCCACTCATTACCTGTATTAATGGCACCTGTTTGAACTTGTTATCAGTATAAAAGACACCTGTCCACAACCTCAAACAGTCACACTCCAAACTCCACTATGGCCAAGACCAAAGAGCTGTCAAAGGACGCCAGAAACAAAATTGTAGACCTGCACCAGGCTGGGAAGACTGAATCTGCAATAGGTAAGCAGCTTGGTTTGAAGAAATCAACTGTGGGAGCAATTATTAGGAAATGGAAGACATACAAGACCACTGATAATCTCCCTCGATCTGGGGCTCCACGCAAGATCTCATCCCGTGGGGTCAAAATGATCACAAGAACGGTGAGCAAAAATCCCAGAACCACACTGGGGGACCTAGTGAATGACCTGCAGAGAGCTGGGACCAAAGTAACAAAGCCTACCATCAGTAACACACTACGCCGCCAGGGACTCAAATCCTGCAGTGCAAGACGTGTCCCCCTGCTTAAGCCAGTACATGTCCAGGCCCGTCTGAAGTTTGCTAGAGTGCATTTGGATGATCCAGAAGAGGATTGGGAGAATGTCATATGGTCAGATGAAATCAAAATAGAACTTTTTGGTAAAAACTCAACTCGTCGTGTTTGGAGGACAAAGAATGCTGAGTTGCATCCAAAGAACACCATACCTACTGTGAAGCATGGGGGTGGAAACATCATGCTTTGGGGCTGTTTTTCCACCATATAATTTGCAAATTCATTCATTAAAAATCCTACAATGTGATTTTCTGCATTTTTTTCTCATTTTGTCTGTCATAGTTGACATGTACCTATGATGAAAATTACAGGCCTCTCTCATCTTTTTAAGTGGGAGAACTTGCACAATTGGTGGCTGACTAAATACTTTTTTTCCCCCACTGAAAGACCCAGCCACGTTTCATCTTCAATGCCCTTGCTGATGGAAGGAGGTTTTCACTCAAAATCTCCCTGGCGGCGTAGTGTGTTACTGATGGTAGGCTTTGTTACTTTGGTCCCAGCTCTCTGCGGGTCATTCACTAGGTCCCCCCGTGTGGTTCTGAGATTTTTGTTCTTGTGATCATTTTGACCCCACGGGGTGAGATCTTGCGTGGAGCCCCAGATCGAGGGAGATTATCAGTGGTCTTGTATGTCTTCCATTTCCTAATAATTGCTTCCTCAGTTGATTTCTTCAAACCAAGCTGCTTACCTATTGCATATTCAGTTTTCCCAGCCTGGTGCAGGTCTACAATTTTGTTTCTGGTGTCCTTTGACAGCTCTTTGGTCTTGGCCATAGTGGAGTTTGGAGTGTGACTGTTTGAGGTTGTGGACAGGTGTCTTTTATACTGATAACAAGTTCAAACAGGTGCCATTAATCCAGGTAACGAGTGGAGGACAGAGGAGCCTCTTAAAGAATAAGTTACAGGTCTGTGAGAGCCAGAAATCTTGCTTGTTTGTAGGTGACCAAATACTTATTTTCCACTATAATTTGCAAATAAATTCATTAAAATTCCTACAATGTGATTTTCTGGATTTTTATTTGTCAATTTGTCTGTCATAGTTGACGTGTACCTATGATGAAAATTACAGGCCTCTCTCATCTTTTTAAGTGGGAGAACTTGCACAATTGGTGGCTGACTAAATACTTTTTTCCCCCAGTGTATGTGTCTGTGTCTGTGTCTGTGTCTGTATATGTGTCTGTATATGTGTATGTGTCTGTATCTGTGTCTGTGTCTGTGTCTGTGTCTGTGTCTGTGTCTGTGTCTGTGTCTGTATCTGTATATGTGTCTGTATCTGTATCTGTGTCTGTATATGTGTCTGTGTGTGTGTCTCTATCTGTGTCTGTGTCTGTATCTGTATCTGTATCTGTATCTGTATCTGTGTCTGTATATGTGTATGTATTTGTATATGTGTCTGTATCTTTGTCTGTGTCTGTGTCTGTATCTGTATCTGTGTCTGTGTCTGTGTCTGTATCTGTATATGTGTCTGTATCTGTATATGTGTCTGTATCTGTATCTGTATCTGTGTCTGTATCTGTGTCTGTATCTGTGTCTGTATTTGTATATGTGTCTGTATCTGTGTCTGTGTCTGTGTCTTTATATGTGTCTGTATCTGTGTCTGTATTTGTATATGTGTCTGTGTCTGTGTCTGTATCTGTGTCTCTATTTGTATCTGTGTCTGTATATGTATATGTATCTGTTTCTGTGTCTGTTTCTGTGTCTGTGTCTGTGTATATGTCTGTATCTGTATATGTGTCTGTATCTGTATCTGTGTCTGTATCTGTGTATATGTCTGTATCTGTATATGTGTCTGTATCTGTGTATGTGTCTGTGTCTGTGTCTGTGTCTGTGTCTGTGTCTGTATCTGTGTCTGTATCTGTATCTGTGTCTGTGTCTGTGTCTGTATCTGTATCTGTATATGTGTCTGTATCTGTATCTGTGTATGTGTCTGTATCTGTGTCTGTGTCTGTGTCTGTGTCTGTATATGTGTCTGTGTCTGTATCTGTATCTGTATCTGTGTCTGTATATGTGTCTGTATTTGTATATGTGTCTGTATCTGTGTCTGTGTCTGTGTCTGTATCTGTGTCTGTATCTGTGTATGTGTCTGTATCTGTATATGTGTCTGTATCTGTGTATGTGTCTGTATCTGTATATGTGTCTGTATCTGTGTATGTGTCTGTGTCTGTGTCTGTGTCTGTGTCTGTATCTGTGTCTGTATCTGTATCTGTGTCTGTATTTGTATATGTGTCTGTATCTGTATCTGTGTCTGTGTCTGTGTCTGTATCTGTATCTGTGTCTGTGTCTGTGTCTGTGTCTGTATCTGTGTCTCTATTTGTATCTGTGTCTGTATAATGTATCTGTGTCTGTGTCTGTGTCTGTGTCTGTTTCTGTGTCTGTGTCTGTGTATGTGTCTGTATCTGTATATGTGTCTGTATCTGTGTATGTGTCTGTATCTGTATCTGTGTCTGTATATGTGTATGTGTCTGTGTCTGTATCTGTATATGTGTCTGTATATGTGTATGTGGCTGTGTCTGTATCTGTATCTGTATCTGTATCTGTGTCTGTATATGTGTCTGTATTTGTATATGTGTCTGTATCTGTGTCTGTGTCTGTGTCTGTGTCTGTGTCTGTATCTGTATCTGTATCTGTATCTGTGTCTGTGTCTGTGTTTGTATCTGTGGCTGTGTCTGTATCTGTGTCTCTATTTGTGTCTGTGTCTGTATATGTATATGTATATGTATCTGTGTCTGTGTCTGTATCTGTGTATGTGTCTGTGTCTGTATCTGTGTATGTGTCTGTATCTGTATATGTGTCTGTATCTGTGTATGTGTCTGTGTCTGTATCTGTATCTGTGTCTGTGTCTTTGTCTGTGTCTGTATCTGTTTCTGTGTCTGTGTCTGTGTCTGTATCTGTGTATGTGTCTCTATATGTATATGTATCTGTGTCTGTGTCTGTATCTGTATCTGTGTATGTGTCTGTGTCTGTATCTGTGTCTGTATCTGTGTCTGTGTCTGTGTCTGTGTCTGTATCTGTATCTGTGTCTGTATATGTGTCTGTATTTGTATATGTGTCTGTATCTGTGTCTGTGTCTGTATCTGTGTCTGTGTCTGTATCTGTATCTGTGTCTGTGTCTGTGTCTGTGTCTGTATCTGTGTCTGTGTTTGTATCTGTGTCTCTATTTGTGTCTGTGTCTGTATATGTATATGTATCTGTGTCTGTGTCTGTATCTGTGTATGTGTCTGTGTCTGTATCTGTGTCTGTATCTGTGTATGTGTCTGTATCTGTATATGTGTCTGTATCTGTGTCTGTGTGTGTGTCTGTGTCTGTGTCTGTGTCTGTATCTGTATCTGTATCTGTGTCTGTGTCTTTGTCTTTGTCTTTGTCTTTGTCTGTGTCTGTATCTGTATCTGTGTCTGTGTCTGTGTCTGTGTCTGTATCTGTGTATGTGTCTGTATCTGTGTCTGTATCATCTTATGAACACATTGTGTATCACCCCCAATAAAAAAAAAAAAAATGTCTTAAAGGCCCAGTGCAGTCAAAAAGTGGAGTCCAAAAATATTTTATATATATTTCCACGCTATGAGGTTGGAATAATACTGTGAAATTGTGAAAATGATGATAATGGCATTTTAGTGTAAGAGCTGTTTGAAAAGACTGCCTGAAATGTCATACTGTTTTGGTGGGATGGAGTTTTGGCCTGTCTGGTGACATCACCAGGCGGTAAATTAGTTAATAGACCATTGAGAAAGAGAGTTCCAAACCTCTCTGCCAATAACAGCTAGTTTTCAGTTTTCCCCTCCCCACTCAGACTACTCCCAGAAATTGCTCTTTGCTAAGAAGCTATTGCTGTTTCTTTTTGACAATTTTAATTGAAAACAATCACAGTAAGGTACTTAATTGTTACCCAGAAATGATTTGATATTGAGATTAAATTAAAACGGCTGCATTGGAACTTTTGTGAGAGTGTGATTTGAAGGAGTCAGGCGCAGGAGGGTAAATCACAGAATACAGAGTTTATTCCATAGTACACAGTTACGCTGGATAGCGTCAACAGCACAGGGCGTAATACAAGCACACAGGGAGAAATAACCCTGGCAATACAAAGTACAGGTAGCCCAACCGAACTGCACTCATCTTCACATAAAACAATCACCCACAAGGACAAGGGGCCAGAGGGAACACTTATACACTGACTAATGAGGGGATATGAACCAGGTGTGTGTAATTAACAAGACAAGACAATTGGAATGATGATATAGAGAGTGGCAGTGGCTAGTAAGCCGGTGACGACGAACGCCGAAACCTGCCCGAACAAGGAGGGGAGGCAGCCTCGGCGGAAGTCGTGACACCTTTAATGAAGGCTAAAGATATTCAAACTCTCATTTTAGTTGGAGTCCTTGACAACTGATGCATTCCATATCTCATTTGAAGGGCTTTATTCGTCTTATGGATTACCAGAAGCCAATGCCAGTGACAGTGAAAATGAACACCACCCCCCATGCATTACAATACACAACTCTGGAATTTAAAAACATTTATGTAGCTAATAATGCTGTGTAGTTTATTTTAGTAGAAAATTATATAAAAATGTAGGCTACTATGTCATTAAATAAGCAGGTGTTATGTATAATCAAAAAGCAAAAGGAAATACAGGAAACACAACAGGATACACAACAGGATACACAACAGGAAACACAAAAGGATACACAACAGGATACACTACATGATACACAACAGGAAACACAACAGGAAACACAACAGGATACAAAACAGGAAACACAACAGGAAACACAACAGGATACACAACAGGATACACAACAGGCAACACAACAGGATACACAATAGGATACACAACAGGAAACACAACAGGATACACAACAGGAAACACAACAGGATACACAACAGGATACACAACAGGATACACAACAGGATACACAACAGGAAACACAACAGGAAACACAACAGGACACACAACAGGAAACACAACAGGATACACAACAGGATACACAACAGGAAACACAACAGGAAACACAACAGGAAACACAACAGGATACACAACAGGAAACACAACAGGAAACACAACAGGAAACACAACAGGATACACAACAGGAAACACAACAGGAAACACAACAGGATACACAACAGGAAACACAACAGGAAACACAACAGGATACACAACAGGAAACACAACAGGAAACACAACAGGATACACAACAGGAAACACAACAGGAAACACAACAGGATACACAACAGGAAACACAACAGGATTCACAACAGGAAACACAACAGGAAACACAACAGGATTCACAACAGGAAACACAACAGGAAACACAACAGGAAACACAACAGGATACACAACAGGAAACACAACAGGATTCACAACAGGAAACACAACAGGAAACACAACAGGATTCACAACAGGAAACACAACAGGAAACACAACAGGATACACACGCACGCACACACACGCACATGTTTACATTTTGTTCACATGTTCTTTACTGATGTGCAGCTTTTTATATTGATGTATCGTCATCTGGTTTATGTCATGTGTCTGCTTGTCTGAAACTGATGTGTTGATGCTGCTGTCTTGGTCCAGTTCTCTCTTAAAAAATAGATTTATATCTCAACGAGCATAAACTAGTTTTAAAAATATTAACTAAAACAGACACACACACACAGACACAGTTTAACCAGGCACTTTCCACCCAAGTGTGTGTCCTTGCATTCTCCCTCAGCAGAGTGAACCAACCAGCCAGTAATAATCTCTCTGATACATTATGACTGTATTTTAATATGCAAAACTCTGGGCTGTAAGCACTGCCTGTGAAGATCCTAGTGTCCCCCCTCTCTCTCTGTAAAGGTAACCTGTGTCCTCCATCCCTTCTCACCAGCTGCATTCAGGAACCAGACTGTGAATACGAGAGGAGGGAAGGGAGGTAGCCTTAAACTTTGACTGTTATTTTCTTCATCATGGAACCCGCCTTGACACAAATAGTGGAATGCCTTGCCTGCCTTTTCAGAAAATCAACAAGAGGGATATATAGAGAGGGGATAGAGAGAGAGAGAGAGAGAGAGAGAGAGAGAGAGAGAGAGAGAGAGAGAGAGAGAGAGAGAGAGAGAGAGAGAGAGAGAGAGAGAGAGAGGGCCACTGCAAACCCTAGGCTATGCAAATCCATCCTCATCTGCCGAGTTTAGAAATCGAATGATCTGACTGAACTGAAATGCTTTATTCCCTCTTTTCCCAATACCCTCCCTTTTCCTCTTTTTCCTCTCTCTCTTTCTCTCCCTCCCCTCTCTTTCCCTCTCTCCCTCCCTGTGTCTCTCGCCCCCCCCTCTCTCTCTTCCTTTCTTTTTCTGTCCATGTGTCTGGCCATCTGGTGCCAGTGCCCAGGAGAAGGACAGAGCTTTGGTCTATGGCCGCGGGTCAGTGAACGGCAGCTTGGCACTCTGGCTCATTCTAGAACAATCCGCAACAGGCCGCCACGCGATTTGCGCCTTTGAAATTCTGAGGGTCATGATTTGCTGCTTTGTGATTCAGGAGGCCCTGTGACCACTCAAGCGTGCAACTTTAATTAAGCTCTGCTGTGTTAAAGTAAAAAGTGCAATTTGCAAAGCAAGCATGAGCAGTAACTCCAATAAAACATGTCAACCAAGGGACAGAGGAAAGATGGAAAGTGTTGATGAGGAAAATCAGTCAATCAATTAACAGTATTTTATTTTTTGTGGGGTTATTTGAACCAAAGCAAAATGCTGCTGATTAGGGCACACTATATTTGGATAGTCTGGATTTTCAATCTGTAGATTCTCTACAAACAGTCATACTATCAACAAACTATCTGTTAATAAGCAGCTGCTTGCTAAGCTTACAGTTAGGGTTAGGGTTAGGTTTAGAATAAGGGTTAGGGTCATGGTAAGGGTAAGGGTTAGGGCTAGGTTTAGGGTAAGGGTTAAGTTTAGGGTTAGGATAAGGTTTAATGTTAGGGTTTGAGCTAGGTTTATGTTTAGTAGGTAGTTACTTGAAATGTTACTGATAGTCTGTAGATAGTCTGTAGAGATTGACTATCCAAATAAAGTGTTATTGAATTTAATTGCTGAGTAAATTGTTGAATATTCATATAAAAACACTTGGTAAGATTGAAATAAAAAAAGGGTAATGTCTTCTGTTGGTTCACAATGAGTTCAGCCCTGGGATAATGTTTACACTGTCCTCCATACCCAATGACGTACACTGCATTCGGAAAGTATTCAGACCACTTCACTTCATCCACATTTTGTTACGTTACAGCCTTATTCTAAAATTGATTAAATTGTTTTTTTCCCCCCTCATCAATCTACACACAATACCCAATAATGAAAAAGCAACATTTTTTTTTGCAAATGTCTACAAATTATAACACTGAAATATTACATTTACATAAGTATTCAGACCCTTTACTCAGTACTTTGTTGAAGCACCTTTGGCAGCAATTGCAGCCTCGAGTCTTCTTGGGTATGACGCTACAAGCATGGCCCACCTGCATTCATCTCTGCAGATCCTCTCAAGCTCTGTCAGGTTGGATGGGGAGCATCGCTGCCAAAGGTAGGGTTCAAGTCTGGGCTCTGGCTGGGCCACTCAAGGACATTCAGAGACTTGTCCCGAAGCCAATCCTGCATTGTCTTGGCTGTGTGCTTAGGGCGTTGTCCTGTTGGAAGGTGAACCTTCGCCCCAGTCTGAGGTCCTGAGCGCTCTGGAGCAGGTTTTCATCAAGGATCTCTCTGTACTTTGCTCCATTCATCTGTCCCTCGATTCTGACTAGTCTCCCAGTCCCTGCCGCTGAAAAACATCCCCACAGCATGATACTGCCACCACCTTGCTTCACCGTAGGGATGGTGCCAGGTTTCCTCCAGATGTGACACTTGGCATCCAGGGCAAAGAGTTCAACATTGGTTTCATCAAACCAGAGAATCTTGTTTCTCATGGTCTGAGAGTCCTTACAGTACCTTTTGGCAAACTCCAAGAGGGCTGGCATGTGCCTTTCACTGAGGAGTGGCTTCCTTCTGGCCACTCTACCATAAAGGATTGAGTGCTGCCGAGATGGTTATCCATCCTGAAGGTTCTCCCATCTCCACAGAGGAACTCTGAAGCTCTGTCAGAGTTACCATAGGGTTCTTGGTCATCTCCCTGACCAAGGCCCTTTTCCCCCAATTGCTCAAATTTTTTGGTACCCTTCCCCAGATCTGTGCCTCGACAAAATCCTGTCTCGGAGCTCTACGGACAATTCCTTCAACCTCATGGCTTGAATTTTGCTCTGACATGCACTGTCAACTGTGCGACCTTGTATAGACAGGTGTGTGCCTTTCCAAATCATGTCCAATCACTTGAATTCACCACAGGTGGACTCCAATCAAGTTGTAGAAACATCTCAAGGATGATCAATGGAAACAGGATGCACCTGAGCTCAATTTCGAGTCTCATAGCAAAGGGTCTGAAAACGTATGTAAATAAGGTATTTCTATTTTCTATTTTTAATAAATTTGCAAACATTTCTAAAAACCTGTTTTCACTTTGTCATTATGGGCTATTGTGTGAAGATTGATAAGGACAAGTTTTTATTTAATCCGTTTTAGAATAAGGCTGTAACGTAACAAAATGTGTAAAGAGTCAAGGGGTCTGAATACTTTCTGAATGCACTGTATATAAACCCTGGATTGCTGATGCTATGTAATGGCCAATGAGCCATATTGGCACTCCCTAGAAGGAGTAGTCCTCCATAGGAACGAATTGAATAACAGTATTTCCATTAAATGTTTCAAGGACAAAATGTAATGTATTTAAGTATTTCTTTTTGTTGTAGTGGGGGGGCAGTAACATTAGTACTTTCAAAAAATTATACTTTTAGGAAATGTTTTCATATATTTCTTACATTGTTTTTATGTTTAGTTCACATTATGTATTTTTAAAGTATGCATGAAGGTGTCTCTAATATAATAAATGTGGCAAAAACAAATATAGACTTTAATAAATGCATTTCTATAGCTTCCAGAATATTTTTTACAATGGTGGGGAAGTGCCAAGATGGAGGCGCATTGTCTTCAAAACAGCAGTCCCTGTCAGTCAGCTAGTGTTTATTTAAATCATTGCACATACCCAACAGAAAAAAATATGAAAAGAAACAAGATGTTTTTACTTCTCAGTGGTTCTATATCATTAGACTGATACAGCACTCAGAAAATACTACATTACTACTGCAGTCTGCTAAATGGCATATTATTATTATTATTATTATTATTATTATTATTATTATTATTATTATTATTATTATTATATTATTATCTCAGCCTTATGGACTTTGATTATCTCTCAAACTGCTGTCACAACACTGTTAGTGAAATGCAATGAGCAAAACATGTTTTGGCATCTGCTTTATTAGGATTAACTGTGACTGACGTTTTGGGAGTTTAGCGTAAAGGAGCTCCAGCTATTTTTACTATTTCTTTAAGGCATGCTTACTGTCAAATTCACAGTTTGCTGCCAGGAATGAAGGAAAATCAAATTTTGGGGACACCTCTGTTTATTTTATTTTAGAAGAAGTTAAAGAACGTTGATGTCTGCGTGCTTGTGCATGTGTGTGGTGTATTTGTGTATGTGTGTGTGTGTGTGTGTGTGTGTGTGTGTGTGTGTGTGTGTGTGTGTGTGTGTGTGTGTGTAAGCATCAAAGTGTGAACAGCTAATTAGGTCAAAAGTGATGTGTTGGCATGTGACAGAATGTCATGAGATTACTATCAAATATATAGCTGGAACAGGGCAAAAAACAGGGCAAACCGCTTATCTCTTACCACTTTTGGCTTTTAACGTGTCTACCGTATGTTACGGAATGCAGAGATTATTTATGTTCCCTCCAGTTCAAACTTAATTGCATTTCAGGGGCCTCCCGAGTGGCACAGCGGTCTAAGGCACTTCATCACAGTGCTTGAGGTGTCACTACAGACCCGGGTTCGATCCCATAGGCCGGATGCCTGCAGGCTGACCTCGGTCGTTAGTTGAACAGTGTTTCCTCCGACACATTGGTGCAGCTGGCTTCCAGTTTAAGCGGGCGGGTGTTAAGAAGCGCGGTTTGGCAGGTCATGTTTCGGAGGACGCATGACTCGACCTTTGTCTCTCCCAAGCACGTTGGGGAGTTGCAGCGATGAGACAAGATTGTAATTGGAGAGAAAAAGAGGTTAAAGAAAAATACAAATAAATAAATGATTGCATTTCCATAAATCAGCTTCTTTCAGATTATCTCGAGGGACAATCAAGGCGGAACAAGATTGTTGTGGACGGAATTGCAGATTCTCCACATGAGACCTGGACAGAGACTGAGGACAAAGTGAGTGAAATTATCACTGAGAAACTGAAGATGGACCACATGAAGATTGACGTGGAGCCCACCACCAGCCCAGGTGACAGGCCTGGCCGATAGTGGTCGTGTTCCTGAGGTTAAAGGACAAGGTAGCTGTTCTGGAAAGAGCCAAGAACTTGAGAGGAACATACATCTTCCTCTATGAGGACTATTGTGAAGCTGTGTGCCAGAAGAGGAAAGAACTTATGCCAGCCATGAAAGCTGCCGAAGTGTGTGGGGACATTGCTTACATCTGCTATGACAGGCTCATTGTCCACCCTCCCTCCCAGAAGCCTGGAAGGGATGAGAGAGCCAAGCCTGTTAGTTTGTAGCTTCAACCCCGCAGCACACACACTTACATACACCAACTGATTGATGGACTGCTGAATAATGTTTTTTTTTCTTGCTTGGTTTGTTATTTTCCATGTTATGTCTATCTCTGATAAGCTACCCAGGAAAGGGCTATAAATAGCCCATATTAATATATGTAGCCTTAGAAATAAGGTTCATGAAATCAATAACTTGCTAGCATCATATACCATTAATATATTAGCCATCTCTGAAACTCACTTAGATAATTCATTTGATGATACAGCAGTAGCAATACAAGGACATGACATCTACAGAAGAGACAGGAATGCCTTTGGGGGAGGTGTTACTGTATATATTCAGAGCCATATCCCTGTAATGCTTAGAGAAGATCTCATGTCAAGTGTTATTGAAGTGCTGTGGTTGCAGGTTCACCTGCCTCATCTAAAGCCTATTCTTTTAGGGTGTTGCTATAGGCCACCAAGTGCTAACAGTCAATATCTAGATAATGTATGTGAAATGCTTGATAATGTATGTGATATAAACAAAGAGGTCTACTTTCTCAGGGACCTGAATATTGACTGATTTTCATCACGATGTCTGCTCAAGAGGAAGCTTCTCACTGTAACCAGTGCCTGTAATCTGGTTCAGGTTATTAATCAACCTACCAGGGTGTTTACAAACACTACAGGAGCTATATATCCACATATATTGATCACATTTTTATAATACTGTAGAACTTTGTTCTAAAACTGTGTCCGTACCCATTGGATGCAGTGATCACAATATAGTACTGCTGAGAAATTAACCGAAATGTGAAAAAAATAATCGAAACCAAAATCGAAAATCGTCATTATAATTTGTATAATCTAACCGAAACCAAACCGACCTGAAAAAGCACTAATCGCTCAGCAGTACAATATAGTGGCTATATACAGGAAAGGCAAGGTTCCAAAAGCTGGGCCTAAAATAGTGTATAAAACATCACACAAAAGGTTTAGCTAAGACTCTTATGTGGATGATGTAAAAAATAAAAATAAAAATGTTGGTCTGATGTGATTAATAAGGAGCATCCAGATGCTGCACTTGATGAATTTATGGAATTGCTTCTTCCAATTATTGATAAACATGCACCTGTTAACATTTTACTATAGTATGCTAAATCAGGGTCACACAGAGTGTTTCTTGGTAGTCTTAAACAAATCTACTTTGAAGCAAAATTATACACCTCACACACATGGTTATGGGCTTAAAAAAGATACCTGTACCATGTCAGATACAGGGGTATTTTACCAAACATAGTGCAATGGTAAATCTAAGTGCAGGCGGTAGCGGCGCTATAGGTTCAGAGGTGTATCAGAAATAGTTTTGCTATTTTCACTGTTACAATTATCACCACACTTGCTGGCAATGGTGCAAATGGGCTGGGTTTTGATGAATAAACAAGTTGTGGGTGTGGCCCCTCACTGGCCAATCAGAACGTGCTCCATGACGAAATATGTGGTTGCTTCAAGTTGTGTATTTACAGTCTTCTATGCATTGCCTTGGAATCAACTCCAATTCCAATGTTAGTGTCACGATCGTCTAAGGAGGAGGACCAAGGCGCAGCGTTGAATGCAAACATTTTATTTATTAGAATGATCACACGATCAAAACAACAAAACGAAACGTGACGTCCCTGGTTACATAAACAAACCAACACGGAACAAGAAACCACAAATAATGAATGCCTAACGGCTACCTAAGTATGACTCCCAATCAGAGACAACGAGCTACAGCCGTCTCTGATTGGGAGCCACCCTGGCCAACATAGATATACAACAACTAGAACATAAACAAATGAAAACTCACACCCTGGCTCAACATACTAGAGTCCCCGGAGCCAGGGCGTGACAGTACCCCCCCCTAAAGGCGCGGACTCCGACCGCGCCAACCAAATACAACAGGGAAGGGACCGGGTGGGCACTCCGCCTCGGCGGCAGATCCGGCTCCGGACATGACCCCCACTCCTTCTCTAACCCCACAAAGTACCCCTGGTCCGGTCTGGCCCTGCTGACCAGAGCTGAACTGAACACTGGTGGAGCGGATTGCTCTAGCTCCGGCGTGACGCAGCACCTGACCGGTGCCGGACCCGCCACCGGTGGAACAGGCCGGACCGGGCTGACGAAGCGCACCACTGACTTGGTGCGGGGAGCAGGAACGGGCCGGACAGGGCTGACGAAACGCACCACTGACTTGGTGCGGGGAGCATGAATGGGCCGGACTGGGCTGGCGACGCGCACCACAGACTTGGTGTGGAGAGCAGGAACGGGCCGGACAGGGCTGACGAAACGCACCACAGACTTGGTGCGGGGAGCAGGAATGGGCCGGACTGGGCTGGCGACGCGCACCACAGACTTGGTGCGGAGAGCAGGAACGGGCCGGACAGGGCTGACGAAACGCACCACTGACTTGGTGCGGGGAGCAGGAATGGGCCGGGCTGAGCTGGCGATGCGCACCGTAGACTTGGTGCGAGTGGCAGGAACAGGCCGGACCGTACTGGGAACACACATCACTGGCCCTACGTGGGGATCAGGAACAGGCCGGACCGGACTGGCAACACACGCCAGTACCTCTCGCCGTGCCTCTACATCTTCCACCCCCTCTTCAACCAGTGGCCCCCGTAACCTGGCGGCCTCCTCTGCCAATCCGCTGGGCCGCTCTGCCGCGGTCTCCTGCTGGCCCGTCGTCCACGGCGTTAGCCCCCCCCCTAAAAAATTTCTGGGCGTCTCTCCCCGTGGACCAGGCCTCCATGTCTCTCGCCAGACTCTCACCCCACTGCTCCAAAGTCCAACCTCTCTCCTCTTCGCTTGGCTTGGCCCAGTCGAGGAGGCGAAGGAGATCTGTTAGGGATCTCCCTGGCGATGGCTCCTGGACACGCTGCTTGGTCACATCTTGGTGGTTTCTTCTGTCACGATCGTCTAAGGAGGAGGACCAAGGCGCAGCGTTGAATGCGAACATTTTATTTATTAGAATGATCACACGATCAAAACAACAAAACGAAACGTGACGTCCCTGGTTACATAAACAAACCAACACGGAACAAGAAACCACAAATAATGAATGCCTAACGGCAACCTAAGTATGACTCCCAATCAGAGACAACGAGCTACAGCCGTCTCTGATTGGGAGCCATCCTGGCCAACATAGATATACAACAACTAGAACATAAACAAATGAAAACTCACACCCTGGCTCAACATACTAGAGTCCCCGGAGCCAGGGCGTGACAGTTAGTCCATTATAGTTTGTTAAATGGCTTATAGAAATGAAATAACCAAATGTAGACCTATCTTTGCTAAATATGTTAACTTGATAGCATTCACACTGATATAAGGGGCTTGGCCTACTGTAAATTGCATTATGGCTAAGCATGTACATTCACATTCAGCAAGATTACATTCATTGTTGACAAGGCCTAAAAAGAGAACGAATAATTCGAATCAAATTCTAAACAAAATTAAACAACTTTTTTTTAAATAGGTTATGTCATACTTACAGGCATCATCATTTCTCCCTGTGGGCATATGTGACCTGTTTCAGGAAGCTAGGCATATGTGACCTGTTTCAGGAAGCTAGGCATATGTGACCTGTTTCAGGAAGCTAGGCATAGTGACCTGTTTCAGGAAGCTAGGCATAGTGACCTGTTTCAGGAAGCTAGGCATATGTGACCTGTTTCAGGAAGCTAGGCATATGTGACCTGTTTCAGGAAGCTAGGCATATGTGACCTGTTTCAGGAAGCTAGGCATATGTGACCTGTTTCAGGAAGCTAGGCATATGTGACCTGTTTCAGGAAGCTAGGCATATGTGACCTGTTTCAGGAAGCTAGGCATATGTGACCTGTTTCAGGAAGCTAGGCATATGTGACCTGTTTCAGGAAGCTAGGCATATGTGACCTGTTTCAGGAAGCTAGGCGTATGTGACCTGTTTCAGGAAGCTATGCATTGTGACCTGTTTCAGGAAGCTAGGCATATGTGACCTGTTTCAGGAAGCTAGGCGTATGTCACACGTCACTACTTTACAGGAGAGACATTTGAACGTAAACATGCTTTTTTTAATCAAAATGCATTTTGGGGCAGAAATGCCTTCTGGAACATGTGAACTTTCATGTGCCTTAATAATAAACTTGTATACCATCTGTAAATATGAATAAAATGGTTAGATTACGAACCTAGTTGGTTTAGCCACGGGAAAAAGACAGGAACCTTCCCGCTAGCCATGATTGTTTGAGATAATGGATGGGCTGGACATGCCGAGAGATGAGTTCGTATTGGTCTGCCATGTAGCACGCTTCTGTCTAAAACATGAGCTGCTCAGTATGTGTAGATAATTGTTGCTACCACGTCTATTTTGAAAGATATCATGGAGAACTGCAAAAGTGTTGCTACTGGTCTCAACATTGCTGCCCTGAGTTTAACAGGCACTATCGACAAAGATCTGTGGGAAAAAGATGTGATGGACTACTTTCTGGAGGACGATCGTGCCATGCTGACTCGCTCTGACTCTGAAAATGACACAGACGATGAGGAAATCCCTGATTTATGTAAAAACATTTCCATTGAACCAGACATTGTAGAGTCTTCTGATGACAGTGATGGGGAAGAAACAGCGATCAACAGTTTTGTTGTCACGGAAGAAGTTGACCGAGTTTTGAAATAAGTGGAATGTATGGTGGAAGCAGAGTGTGATTGCCGTCGAAAAGAGAACACAGCAGGCTGATGTATAAAACACCTGTCTCTGGATTACATCTTCAAACTAAGGGCAACCATGGCATCCATGACAGAGAGGGAGAAGCGTTCATCCATTTATACGGGTATGAGTCCAGCTACATTTTCAGATATTATACCTTTCTAATTTTGTCAGAAAGTCATTTTCATTGTTAGCTAGCTAACGTTACGTGTATCATCTGTGTAGTAATATGATTTGTATCTCAGAAATCCATTTGCATTGCTAGTTACAGCCTAATGTTAGCTAGCTAGCTAACATTGAACCTCATTGGTTAGCTTTAGCTACCTGCAGATTCATGAAGAGTGACTAGCTATAACAATCAGTATGTATTGCTAGTAGTATGGGTTGGGATTGTGGTTCATTGTTTAGCTATTTAGCTAGTTATCTAAACAAAAGACTCCACTATGCAAGTTACCATTTCAATGTACCGTTTACACCTTCTGTATCCTGTGCATGTGACAGATAAACTTTGATATTATTTTATATAGTGTGTGTTTACCAGAGACGGTAATGTGAAGAACAACATGACCTGCACTAAAGTCAGATTAGGATATAGGCCAAGATAAAGTGTATTTTTACTGCTACTTTTTGCTACTACTTTCACCACTTTTAGTGTTGAAATCTTTAGTTGTTTACTACACTACCTTACTCACTCTGTTTAGCACATGGCCTCACATGTGAATCCTTAAAGACATGGGTGGGGCTAAGGCCACTCCCGAGTGGCACAGTGGTCTAAGGCACTGCATCGCAGTGCTAGCTGTGCCACTAGAGATCCTGGTTCAAATCCAGGCTCTGTCGTAGGCGGACGCGACCGGGAGACCCATGGGGCGGCACACAATTGGCCCAGCGTCGTCCAGGGTAGGGGAGGGAATGGCCGGCAGGGATGTAGCTCAGTTGGTAGAGCATGGCATTTGCAATGCCAGGGTTGTGGGTTCGACTCCAGTATGAAAAAAATGTATGCACTCACTAACTGTAAGTCGCTCTGGATAAGAGCGTCTGCTCAATGTGAAAATGTAAATGTAAAATGTGTGAACGATGCTGAATGGGGGTAGACAAAGAAGAGCTCTACAGTAAGTGTACCAAAAAAAAAGCAGAATTACTTTCCCAATGTTCCTCAACTGTAGTGTTTGATAAACCATTTTCTAACTCTGAGTCTCTACTTTTATCTGATGTAAAAAACACAATTTCAAATTTTGCTACATAAGACCGAATCGAGGTGGTGGGTCACATATAATATTAAAACAACACAGACTATGGAGGGTTTTACGCACATCCAAAACGGGACCTGCATGGCTAAAACAATGTGGGCCTGCCTACAATGCATAGATTAAAAGGGAATGTCAGCTCACTGTTGAACTCCTCTCAAATGTTATATTTTAATAAGCGGTCTCAGGAGCCAAACCCTTTATCGACAGTCTTGACTACTTCGCGATTGCATTGGGCAGGACAAAAAAAAAGCCTTAATTGAGAGGCTATGCTTGGTTTTTAACCAAATAAAACAAAATGCACTTTAGATCATGTTTTTAAGGACACGCCTAAAATATTTCCAACCCCTCCCATCTGAGCACAAGCTTGCTGATGTTAGACAGGTAAATTGCCGAACCTGGCGTTAGGGCTGGAAAATGCCAGTGCGCCAGTTTTTACATGATGAAATTGAAAACTAACGTGCATTTGACACTAGTGCTGCCTTAATGCCAGCCGAAAATAGAGCCCATAGAGTTGAAATGCATTCAATTTAGAATTTGCCTCCCAATATTACACTTTCTATACATCAAAGAATCCTGAAATATAACAAACCTGTTTGAAATAGAAACACCAGATTTTTGGCTGTTTTTTTTTTCTTCATCATGTTGATTATTTATGAAGTTATGAAAAATATGAATAACATTCCACCCATGAGGCCACTAGAGGGTGATTTGGTAATTGACTGCAGGAAAGGGCTTACTGAATAGCTCAGTGACTTTACAGCGGATGCCAATATCTGATCATGTCCTGCTAGTCATATCTATACTATGATCTGTGATACATAAACCCAATATGGCTGCAATGATCGTTTAATCTTTCCCTCTGCTTCAGATGTGTCACTTTCGATGGGGGGGGGGCAAGGTCCGTCTGTGTGTGTGTGTGTGTGTGTGTGTGGTGTGTGTGTGTGTGTGGTGTGTGTGTCTAAGAGATGTGATTCCTGTTATCTGGGACAAATTGTCATCTCTTTTATTGTGCTGTTTGCTGGGCCTCGGCTTCAGATGTGTCACTTTCGATGGGGGGGGGGGGGCAAGGGCCGTCTGTGTGTGTGTGTGTGTGTGTGTGTGTGTGGTGGAGGGGGGGATACTACTCTGCCAAGCCCTTGTTGAACTGGGTTGAGGTGAGCGAGGTCAGGTCTGAGAGAAAGGCTCAGGCACCAGAACCGTTTGTGTTGGCTGAGTTAGGGGATGGGCTTTCTGTTAACATGGACACAGACTATTATCTCATCAGAGCCAGAGGGCCGGAGGGCCAGAGCCTGGGACATGTTGGACACTATTAGAGAGGGACAGAGTATGGTCCTTTATTGAACTGCCAGTTTAACCATGTACGCTTAGTATTTGGCAAGCAGCTGAATGACAAACCATGTGTTAAATCTGTTTTGGAAATGTATACTGAACAAAAATATGAACGCAACATGTAAAGTGTTGGTCCCATGTTTCATGAGCTGAAATAAAAGATTCCAGAACTGTTCCATACGCACAAAGAAAGTGTATTTCTCTCAATTTCTTTGCTCAAATGTGTTTACATCCCTGTTAGTGAGCATTTCTCCTTTCCCAAGATAATCTATCCACCTGACAGGTGTGGCGTATCAAAAGCTGATTAAACAGCATGATCATTACACAGGTGCTGGGGACAATAAAACGTTTTGTCACACAACGCAATGCCACAGATGTCTCAAGTTTTGAGGGAGAGTGCAATTGGCATGCTGACTGCAGGAATGTCCACCAGAGCTGTTGCCAGAGAATGTAATGTTAATTTCTCTAATATAAGCCGCCTCCACGTTATTTTTGAGAATTTGGCAGTATGTCCAACCGGCCTCTAAACCGCAGACCACATGTAACCATGCCAGCCCAGGACCTCCACATCCGGCTTCTTCACCTGTGGGTTCGTCTGAGACCAACCTCCCAGACAGTTGATGACACTGAGGAGTATTTCTGCCTATAATAAAGCCCTTTTGTTGGGAAAAATGAATTCTGATTGGCTGGGCCTAGCTCCCCAGTGGGAGGGCCTATACCCTCCCAGGCCCACCCATGGCTGAGCTCCTGCCCAGTCATGTGAAATCCATATATTAGGGCCTAATGAATTCATTTCAATTGACTGATTTCCTTATACGAACTGTAACTCAGTAAAATCATTGATATTGTTGCATGTTGCATTTATATTTTGTTCAGTATACTTTTTTGTCATTTAGCAGACGCTCTTATCCAGAGCGACTTACAGTAGTGAGTGCACATATTTTTGTACTTTTTCGAGGGTATATGCAGTGGCTTGCGAAAGTATTCACCCCCTTTGGCATTTTTCCTATTTTGTTGCCTTACAACCTGGAATTAAAATTGATTATTGGGGGGTTTCATCATCTGATTTACACAACATGCATACCACTTTGAAGATGCAAAATATTTTTTGGTGTGAAACAAACTAGAAATAAGACAAAAAAAACAGAAGACTTGAGCGTGCATAGCTATTCACCCCCCCAAAGTCATGCTTTGTAGAGCCACCTTTTGCAGCAATTACAGCTGCAAGTTTCTTGGGGTATGCCTCTATAAGCTTACATTACAGCCTTGTTCTAAAATTGATTTTTTTTCCCCACACTCTTAAAGGGAGTGCTCCTAATCTCAGCTTGTTACCTCTATAAAGGCACTTGTCCACAGAAGCAATCAGTCAATCAGATTCCAAACTCTCCACCATGGCCAAGACCAAAGAGCTCTACAAGGATGTCAGGGCAAAGATTGTAGACCTACACAAGGCTGGAATGGGCTACAAGACCATCGCCAAGCAGCTTGGTGAGAAGGTGACAACAATTGGTGCGATTATTCGCAAATGGAAGAAACACAAAATAACTGTCAATCTCCCTCGGCCTGAGGCTCCATGCAAGATCTCACCTCGTGGAGTTGCAATGATCATGAGAACGGTGAGAAATCAGCCCAGAACTACACGGGAGGATCTTGTCAATGATCTCAAGGCAGCTGGGACCATAGTCACCAAGAAAACAATTGGTAACACACTACGCCATGAAGGACTGAAATCCTGTAGCGCCCGCAAGGTCCCCCTGCTCAAGAAAGCACATATACAGGCCCGTCTGAAGTTTGCCAATGAACATCTGAATGATTCAGAGGTGAACTGGGTGAAAGTGTTGTGGTCAGATGAGACCAAAATGGAGACACATCTGACCTCTGTGATTGCCAACAAGGGTTTTGCCAACAAGTACTAAGTCATGCTTTGCAGAGGGGTCAAATACTTATTTCCCTCATTAAAATGCATATCAATTTATAACATTTTTGACATGCGTTTTTCTGGATTTATTTATTGTTATTCTGTCTCTCACTGTTCAAATACACCTACCATTGAAATTATAGACTGATCATGTCTTTGTCAGTGGGCAAACGTACAAAATCAGCAGGGGATCAAATACTTTTTTCCCTCACTGTAAGTATTCAGACCCTTTGCTATGAGACTGGATATTGAGCTCAGGTGCATCCTGTTTCCTTTGATCATCCTTGAGATGTTTCTACAACTTGATTGGAGTCCACCTGTGGTAAATTAAATTGATTGGATGTGATTTGGAAAGGCACACACCTCTCTATATAAGGTCCCACAGTTGACAGTGCATGTCAGAGCAATGACCAAGCCATGAGGTCGAAGGAATTGTCCGTAGAGCTCCAAGACAGAATTGTGTCGAGGCATAGATCTGGGGATGGGTACCAAAACAGAGCCTTCCAGAAGGACAACCATCTCTGCAGTACTCCACCAATCAGGCCTTTATGGTAGAGTTGCCAGATGGAAGCCACTCCTTAGTAAAAGGCACATGACAGCCTGCTTGGAGTTTGCCAAAAGGCACCTAAAGACTCTCAGACCATGAGAAGCAAGATTCTCTGGTCTGATGAAACCAAGATTGAACTCTTTGGCCTGAATGCCAAGCATCACCTCTGGATGAAACCTGGCACCATCCCTACAGTGAAGCATGGTGGTGGCAGCATCATGCTGTGGGGATGGTTTTCAGCGGCAGGGACTGGGAGACTAGTCAGGATCGAGGGAAAGATGAACGGAGCAAAATACAGAAAGATCCTTGATGAAAATCTGCTCCAGAGCGTCCTATATTGACTCAGGACCTCAGACTGGGGCAAAGGTTCACAGCCAAGACAACTCAGGAGTGCCTTCGGGATAAGTCTCTGAATGTCCTTGAGTGGCCCAGACAGAGCCCAGACTTGAACCCGATCGAACATCTCTGGAGAGACCTGAAAATAGCTGTGCAACGACGATCCCCATCCAACCTGACAGAGCTTGAGAGGATTTGCAGAGAAGAATGTGAGAAACACCCCAAATACAGGTGTGTCAAACTTGTATCGTCATACCCAAGAAGACTCGATGCTGTATTTCTTTTTTTTATACATTTGATTAAATGTTGTGTGTAGATTGATGAGGATTAAAAAATATATCAATTTTAGAACAAGGCTGTAATACTTTCTGATAGCACTGTAAGTCAAACCATGTGTTACATCTGTTTTGGACATCAAACCAGGGCCGTAACCACACATGAGGACACATGCATTACAGAAGGAAAGTGCTGTTGGCAATTTCCTTCACAGCCAGTGTTCAAACTCAGGAGCAAAATATATAATTATTAAAACCAGCGTTGATCAGATAATTAAAACCAGCATTGATAAGATTATACACACCAGCGCTGATCAGATTATTAACACCAGCGTTGATCAGATTTCCAACAAAATTTTTGTCATGACATGCTTTTGTTTTCCATTGACGTTTGTTATAGAGCCATGAATACATTTGTAAAATGGCAGCTTTAGTGATACGCTGATGAAAGTGCCTACGAAACTTTTTTTTTAAATGTATGGTGGTAAAAGCTGAAAGCAAATACTCTCACTCATACACAAATACAGTTGAAGTCGGAAGTTTACATACACTTAGGTTGGAGTCATTAAAACTCGTTTTTCAACCACTCCACACATTTCTTGTTAACAAACTGTAGTTTTGGCAAGTCGGTTAGGACATCTACTTTGTGCATGACACAAGTAATTTTTCAAAAAATTGTTTACAGATAGATTATTTAACTTATAATTCACTGTATCACAATTCCAGTGGGTCAGAAGTTGACTGTGCCTTTAAACAGCTTGGAAAATTCCAGAAAATGATGTCATGGCTTTAGAAGCTTCTGGTAGGCTAATTGACATCATTTGAGTCAATTGGAGGTGTCCCTGTAGATGTATTTCAAGGCCTACCTTCAAACTCAGTGCCTCTTTGCTTGACATCATGGGAAAATCAAAATAAATCAGCCAAGACCTCAGAAAAAAATTTTTTAGACCTCCACAAGTCTTGTTCATCCTTGGGAGCAATTTCCAAACGCCTGAAGGTACCACGTTAATCTGTACAAACAATAGTACGCAAGTATAAACACCATGGGACCACACAGCCATCATACCGCTCAGAACGGAGACGCGTTCTGTCTCCTAGAGATGAGCGTACTTTGGTGCGAAAAGTGCAAATCAATCCCAGAACAACAGCAAAGGACCTTGTGAAGATGCTGGAGGAAACAGGTACAAAAGTATCTATATCTACAGTAAAACGAGTCATATATTGACATAACCTGAAAGGCCACTCAGCAAGGAAGAAGCCACTGCTCCAAAACCGCCATAAAAAAGCCAGACTACGGTCTGCCACTGCACATTGGGACAAAGATCGTACTTTTTGGAGAAATGTTCTCTGGTCTGATGAAACAAAAAAAGAACTGTTTGGCCATAATGACCAATGTTATGTTTGGAGGAAAAAGGTGGCGGCTTGCAAGCCAAAGAACACCATCCCAACCGTGAAGCACGGGGGTGGCAGCATCATGCTGTGGGGGTGCTTTGCTGCAGGAGGGACTGGTGCACTTCACAAAATAGATGGCATCATGAGGAAGGAAAATTATGTGGATATCTTGAAGGAACATCTCAAGACATCAGTCAGGAAGTTAAAGCTTGGTCGCAAATGGGTCTTCCAAATGGACAATGACCCCAAGCATACTTCCAAGTTTGTGGCAAAATGACTTAAGGACAACAAAGTCAAGGTATTGGAGTTGCCATCACAAAGCCCTGACCTCAATCCTATAGAACACTTGTGGGCACAACTGAAAAAGTGTGTGCGAGCAAGGAGGCTTACAAACCTGACTCAGTTACACCAGCTCTGTCAGGAGGAATGGGCCAAAATTCACCCATCTTATTGTGGGAAGCTTGTGAAAGGCTACCCGAAACATTTGACCCAAGTTAAACAGTTTAAAGGCAATGCTACCAAATACTAATTGATCGTATGTAAACTTCTGACCCACTGGGAATGTGATGAAATAAATAAAAGCTGAAATAAATTATTCTCTCTACTATTATTCTGACATTTCACATTTTTAAAATAAAGTGGTGATCCTAACTGACCTAAAACAGGGATTTTTTAATCAGGAATTGTGAATAACTGAGTTTAAATATATTTGGCTAAGGTGTATGTAAACTTCTGACTTCAACTGTATACACTCATACTAGTGGAATTAACTACGGGAAATGCAATGAGCTGTCTTTTCTTTCTGCTCACTTAAACAACCATGGAAGTTAATATACTATAGATAATAAAGAAAACAAACAAAAGTCAATGGGGCAATCTATGCACAGATACGCAAGAAAACCAAAGCAACATGATTGGGTACTCCCAATGACAAGAGAATAAACAAACTATTGATGAACAAATGTTAACTTTACAAAATATATTTAAGCTGTCACAACCAACCATTTTATTCTGTACAATACATTTATAGAAACATAAAGGGGAACCAATAGTATCGATTCATGTAAAAAAAGCTACGATATAATAATCTAAATCTATATAACTGAAGTGATTTAGTCATGTAATGGAGTAAAAATTAAGTTGCTTCCTTCAGAAACTACTTGAGTAAGATTATAAGTACAGCCCACAGAGTGTAAATAGAAAAGTAGTAGTTCCTCCAAAATTTCAAAGGGCAGTGGGCCAGATTCAAACCCATGCCGACTCGGGTCAGGAGCTTTAACCGCTGGTCCACACAGGCATTGAGGTAACCATTCATGTATTTGGTCTATTGCTTGCCTTAAAGATATAATAAAACAATCCAATCTAAATAAAACTGATTTTACCTAATACATCTACCCCCTACGAATATGTCCATTTATTATAATCCACATGAGAATTCACATGAGACACGCTGTAGCCTGCATATAGCCTACATAGGCTAGTTGAACTGACGTCCAGTGGACCTGCAGTCTAAGTTATTGTATAGCCTACAAACACCGCATACAGCTGCCCCCTAGCGGCGATTCTACATTAAAAATATTAATTCAAATCCTCCTGCTGAAGGATTTTTTTCCTCCTGCGACAAAAGGGTTCAAATTAAGATCCAACATCTGTACATACAACATCTGTAAGGTTCCTCTGTCAAGTATTGAATTTACAAGCACAGATTCAACTACAAAGACCAGGGAGCTTTTCGAAAGCCTCATAAAGAAGGGCAGTGATTGGTAGATGGGTAACAATAACAAATCAGACATTAAATATACCTTTATGCATGGTCAAGATTATAATTATGCTGTAGATGATATATTAAACCATGCATACACATCAAAGAAGCAGTCTTTCTGAACTGAGCTGCAGTACAGGAAGGAAATTGCTTAGTGATGTCACCATGAGGCCAACAGCTACAACGTTCAATGGCTGTGATGGGAGAAAACTGAGGATCATTCAGCAACATTTAGTGACTCCACAATAATGACCTAAATGACAGTGAAAAGAAGAATACAAATATACAGAATATATTCAAAACGTGCATATGTATGCAATGAGGCACTAAAGTAAGACTGCAAAAAAACACGGCAAAGGAATGCACTTTTTGACTTAAATGCCTTATGTTTGCCCAAGCTGATTTGTATATTTTTTAAATATACTTAAATCATACTTCATTAACATATTTGAAGTATAGTTAAAATTATCTAAATTGGACGATTTTTTAAATACATTTCATGTCAATTTAATTTGTATTTTATTAGCATTTAAGTATATTAAATACATTTAAAAGTAGTGTCTTAACATATTAAATAAAGAGCAAAACAAATATAGTTTGAATACACCTTAAGTACATTTTATGTATATTTTTCATGAATTTGAAATATACTCAAATGATATTTGAATTACAATTCCTGTATGTTCTTTACAAAAAAGTGTATTAATAATGTTTCAAGTATACTTTTACAAATACACTTCTACTCATTAACCACATCATTTATAGTAATTAACCATGTAACGGTTACCTTGATTGAACATGGCATCTTCTCAGCCAATGTTAAGATACATACTACTTACAAAGCAGTTGTGGATGGAGCATTAATTTACAAGTAACACCTCTGAGAAGGGTGCATTGGCAGTTCACATTTTAGTTGTTCACATTACAGTTATAAATTAACGTTTCAATAAATGTGTAATATGTAATGTGTATCTAAAAGTACAACCTTATTCAGTTAGAAAATGAACATCAAAACATTTGAATAAGCTAAATATGAGGAATAATATCATATTAAAAATCAAAACGTCAGCTGCAGAAAAGGATGCTGGGAATATGCAAATTTTTGTGCCCATGCGTTTTTGAAAGTATACTTTAAATATTTTTGTGGACATTTAAATTAAATGTATATATATATATATATTTTTTTTTTAAATATACTTAAATATATTTTCTTGAGATATGAAAAAGTATAATCTCATGAAGCTTGTTCCTCAGTTGTGCAATAAACAATCCTTGTCATTGTCAACTTTCTCTGCACTCTTCTGAACAGGAATTCAGAAAGTACTTCAAAACTTATTGTTGGCACTGAAACTACAGAGCCTTGCAAAAGTATTCATACCCCTTGGATGTATTCACATTTTGTTGTTACAAAGTGGGATTAAACTGGATGTAATTGTAAATTTTTTGTCAACAATCTACACAAATTACTCTAAGGTCAAAGTGGAAGATTTATATATTTTTTGAAAAGATTGATAGAAATTAAATAACTAAAATATAGTCATTGCATAAGTATTCAGATCCCTGAGTCAATACATGCTAGAAACACCGTTGGCCGCGAATACAGCTTTACACACCTTATTATTAGTACATTATTATTAGCCCTTTATTATTTTCTGAATTCTTCAAACTCTGTCAAGATGTTTGTGCTCATGGCTACACAGCAATGTTAAAGTGAGCAGAATTAAGTCAAAACTGTAACTTGGCCACTCAGGAACATTCACTGTCTTCTTGGTAAGCAACTCCAGTTTTGATTTGGCCTTGTTTTGTAGGTTATTGTCCTGCTGAAAGGTAAATTCCTCTCCCAGTGTCTGTTGTAAAGCAGATTGAAGCAGGTTTTCCTCCAGGATGTTTCCTAGAGTTTCTTTTTATCCTGAAAAACTCCCCAATACTTGCCGATGTCAATCATACCCATACCATGATGCAGCCACCACCATACTTGAAAATAAGGAGGTAGTTACTTAGTGATGTGTTGTGTTGGATTTGCCCCAAACATAAGGCTTTGCATTTAGGCCAAATCGTTTTTTTGCAGTATTATTTTAATTCCTTCTTGCGTACAGTGCATTTTAATTTTTGTTATTATTATTTTTTACTAATCTATTTTTTACTTAACATTTATTTTTCTTAAAACTGCATTGCTGGTTAAGGGCTTGTAAGTAAGCATTTCACTGTAAGGTCTACACCTTTGTATTCGGCACGTGGCAAATCAAATGTAATTTGATTAAAAGTATTCAGACCTTATTCTGAAATTGATTAAATCGTTTTTCCCCTCATCAATCTACACACAATACCCCATAATGACAAAGTAAAAACAGGTTTTTAGAAATTTTAGCAAATGTATTAAAATTAAAAACTGTAAAGCTAGTGTGTCTATATATGTGGATAACTCAACACTATACACATCAGCTACTACAGCAACTGAAATAACTGCAACACTTAACAAAGAGTTGCAGTTAGTTTCGGAATGGGTGGCAAGGAATAAGTTAGTCCTAAATATTTCCTAAACTAAAAGCATTGTATTTGGGTCAAATCATTCACTAAACCCTAAACCTCAACTACATCTCGTAATGAATAATGAGGAAATTGAGCAAGTTGAGGTGACTAAACTGCTTGGAGTAACCCTGGATTGTAAACTGTCATGGTCAAAGCATATTGATACAGTAGCTAAGATGGGGAGAATAATAATTAAACGCTGCTCTGCCTTCTTAACAACACTCTCAACAAGGCAGGTCCTACAGGCCCTAGTTTTGTCGCACCTAGACTACTGTTCAGTAGTGTGGTCAGGTGCCACAAAGAGGGACTTGGGAAATTGCAGTTGGTTCAGAACAGGGCAGCACGGCTGGCCCTTAAAAGTACACGGAGAGCTAACATTAATGACGTGCATGTCAGTCTCTACTGGCTTAGAGTGGAAGAGAGATTGACTTCATCACTGCTTGTTTTTGTAAGAGGTGTTGACAAGCTGAATGTACGGTCACCCATGCATACCCCACAAGACATGCCACTAAAGGTCTCTTCACAGTCCCCAAGTCCAGAACGGACTATGGGAGGCGCACAGTACTACGTAGAGCCATGACTACATGTAACTCCATTCCACATCAGGTAACTGATGCAAGCAGTAGAATCAGATTTAAAAAACAGGTAAAAACACAAACACACACAAAGGTATAGACACATGCATACACACACATTGTGATATTGTTCTATGTTGGTATTAAACATTTTGTATTGTAGATATGTAGTGGTGTAATAATGTTATATGATGTACTGTTTTATATTTTGTTTTATATGTAATGTAAGTGTTTTAATATGTTTGGACCCCAGGAAGAGTAATAATGGGCTAATGGGGATCACTAATAACTACAAATACATTTACATTTTAGTCATTTAGCAGACGCTCTTATCCAGAGCGACTTACCGAAGCAATTAGGGTTAAATGCCTTGCTCAAGGGCACATTGACAGATTTTTCACCTAGTCGGCTCGGGGATTAGAACCAGCGACCTTTCGGTTACTGGGACAACGCTCTTAACCACTAAGCTACCTCCCGCCCAATACAAATACAAACGCTGCAGATATTTGTTGGTACCCTTCCCCAGATCTGTGCCTCGACACAATTCTGTCTCGGAGCTCTACGGACAATTCCTTCGACCTCTTGGCTTGGTTTTTGCTCTGACATACACTGTCAACTGTAGGACCTTACAGTATATAGACAGGTGTGTGGCTTTCTAAATCATGTCCAATCAATTGAATTCACCACAGGTGGACTCCAATCAAGTTGTAGAAACATCTCAAAGATGATCAATGGAAACAGAATGCACTTGAGCTCAATTTCGAGTCTCATAGCAAAGGGTCTGAATACTTATGTAAATAAGGTATTTCTGTGTTTTTTTTTATACATTTGCTAAAATTACTAACAACCTGTTTCAGTTTGTCATTATGTGGTATTATGTGTAAATGAATTAGATTATTATTTTTTAAATCCATTTTAAAATAAGGCTGTAATGAAACAAAATGTGAAAAAAGTCAAGGGGTCTGAATATCTTCCGAATGCTCTGTACATTGTTTGTTAATTCTTTACCGATTCATTGATCCCAGTATGGCGTTGTGACAAGAAGAGTGTTGTTTTTTTCTAAGTTAAAAACAGAACATGTACTATCTACATGAACCTACATCCATCCAACACCACAGCCAAAAAACTCTATGTCTCAGTTCCCTAACAGTATAGCCTACTATTCCCAGAGTATATTTCTATGTTGTTGAGTTGCAAAATGCAAATACTTCTCAAGATGTGTTTCTTCTTCCTTTGAAGGTGTGAAATGACTAGCTATGTTCTTTTTAGGGTGATGGTATTTTTTATGGTATTTTATTAGGATCCCCATTAGCTGTTGCGACAGCCGCAGCTACTCTTCCTGGGGTCCACACATAACATGAAACATTACATAATACAGAACATGCTGTAGGCCATAACCATTACCTCTTTTACGCTCTCTCTCTCTCTCTGCTCAGCCTCAGAAAGTATTGCTCCCACAGCATCTTTACACTTTTAGTAAAATGGGTTTTTGAGGGTTCTTCGGCTGTCCCCATAGGAGAACACTTTTTGGTTCCACGTAGAATCCTCTGTAGAAAGGGTTCTACATGGAACCCAAAAGGGTTCTATCTGCTACCAAAAATAGTTTTTTCTAAGAGTGTAGTTGTAAAATGTTCAAAATGCAAATACTTCTCAAGATTTCTTTATTCTTCTTCTGATGGTGTGAAATGACTAGCTATGTTGTTTTTAGGATAAGGTGAGATGCTGTGGGCCATAACCATTATCTATTTTTCTCTCTCTCTCTGCTCAGCCTCAGAAAAACAGAAGTGGCCTGAGCTGAAAGAACCACGGAGAGAAGGACCAGCTGCAGACATAAGCTAGGTTTCCATCCAATTGACGACATATTTTCATGTGAATATTCTAACATCTGCACTAAAACAATATGAGACGTGTTTTCATCCAATTTACTTGTTGCTGATAAAATGCTGTGCGTGATGACATTGTGCACATAAAAATAACTTTTGCGGTTAAATTCCCTTGTACCGAATAAAAAATACAAGTTAAATGGGTTTCCATTGCATTTTCAACACTACTGATAGTTTTGTAGAATGTTCCAACTCTGGTCTTGGCACGTGCGTTCTAGCCAACAGCTAGCAGATACAGTGTGGGTATAGCCTAGGCCTACATAATGAGATTATTATGAGCAAAGGAGCAAGATTATTTTGATTTGTCAAACGGCAGCCAAGCATCGATCATCATGTCACGAGAATAAGACCCTCTATATTTATTGGAAAGGAGCATCGAACTCATCACTGTGCACTTTCACCACCCTGTGAAGTTCATCATAACTTATTTGATCTGTAGCCTAATAAACTGCATGCTTTCCCGAGTCATAGTGGGAGGACCACACACCATATCACCACGTGACTCCAAGTTTACTTCGATATGATGCTTATTATATCAATATATGCGCATTTAAGTGTTTCCAACGCCATTTTTCACATAATTAATTTGACAGACACAGATAGATCCCACCTTGTCTAGACTATTTTGTTTTCTAGACATTTGCTGTTTCCATCAGGTCTGCTGTGACATTTGTTATCCGACATTTACATGACTTTACTGGCATAAAAAGGTTTAATGGAAACCTGGTTAGAGACAGACTGTACATATTCATTCTGATTCTTCTGTTCACATATTTGGTTGCAGTTACATTCACCTCTCTCACAATTGAAATTCCCTCCCTTAACCAAGATGGGATATGAGCCTTTAGAGAAAATGTTTCGATAACTAGGAGGGAATCTTTAGTTTGTAAACACATTAACATTCTCAAATCATTCTTATTTTTTTTGTTTTTACCTTTTAGCTAGAAAACACAGGTAAATATGCTGCTTCTATAAGCTGGCACCCTGCTATTACAGGAGAGTGATTGGATGTCCTGCTCAGCACTCGATAGGTTTAGGTTTATTGAACATATTGGTAAATATGCAGAAACATACATAAAATGTGATGTCATACACAAACAGGTAAAATATATAACCTGCCGAAGGATATGGACAGTGCATCATCAAAAGTTGTACACAACAAATAGGCACAACATCAAATCAATAAATAGTCATATCAAATGTCTTTATTGATGGAGCATGCATTTTGCAAAGCTTGAGAGCTCTTGTCAATAATTATTTTTGGTGTCTGGTAGTGCAGCTTGTTGCATTGATCTCCTCAGATCATACTGTCTCTGTGTAGGGGTTAGAAACTTTTTCAGAGGACTTGTGTGATTGGACAGGACCGCTTTGAAGGTCTTGGGAGTGAGTTGTAGGAAGTGCCAATGATGCAGCAGCAGCGTCTCTGAATGCCTTCCAAGTCCTTGGAGAGACAAGAGACTTGATTCCACTGATATGTCATGTTGACATGTTGACTATGTCATTTGACTTATTTCCATCCATTATTTCCATCCATTCCATTTAAAGAATATCAGGATGTACCAGAATTAGAGGAACAGAGGAGTACCAAATCTGATTAACCATATTATGGCAAATTCACTACATCACTACATCATCACTACACACTCTCATACAGTACATGTGAATAAGGCTTTCAACTGCTGGTGAGCTGGAGCATTCTTACCAAGGTGTCAGAAATGCTTTCCGTTTTAATACATGTTCCATTACAGAAAAAAACATAATATAATGGTGAATAGAGATGCTGCTGTATGGTGAGAAACGTATGGTCCTGAGACACTCTGATAGAGGAGAGAGAGAGAGAGAGAGATAGGGAAAGAGAGAGAGAGAGAGAGAGAGAGAGAGTCAGTGGAGAGAGAGAGAGAGAGAGAGAGAGAGAGAGAGAGAGAGAGAGAGAGAGAGAGAGAGAGAGAGTGGAGAGAGCGAGAGAGAGAGAGAGAGTCAGTGGAGAGAGAGAGAGAGAGAGAGAGAGAGAGAGGGAGAGAGAGAGAGAGAGAGAGAGAGAGAGAGAGAGAGAGAGAGAGAGAGAGAGAGAGAGTCAGTGGAGAGAGAGAGAGAGAGAGAGAGAGAGAGAGAGAGTCAGTGGAGAGAGAGAGAGTCAGTGGAGAGAGAGAGAGAGAGAGAGAGAGAGAGAGAGAGAGAGAGTCAGTGGAGAGAGAGAGAGAGAGAGAGAGAGAGAGAGAGAGAGAGAGAGAGAGAGAGAGAGAGAGAGAGAGAGAGAGAGATCAGTGGAGAGAGAGAGAGAGAGAGAGAGAGAGAGAGAGAGAGAGAGAGAGAGAGAGAGAGAGAGGACAATGGCTGGTGTCCATCATTCATTTTTGGGACTGCTTGTGACTGTTTTTTACCTACTAACAGGTAAGACAGAGGAGAGAGAATAACAATAATATGTAATTACAGATCTTTATACTTTATATCTTTATACAGACTGGTTATATTACATATCAGAGAACAGAGCAACCTTACAGACAAGATGGGGAACAGGATGACCTGTGTCTTCTTCAGGTCATAAAAGATAACAAACCACATGTCCTCTTCCACAATAGTGAAGACAAGAGTAAACAGAAACACAACAAAAATGTAATCATAATGTTACAAAAATGTTAACTTAACTTAGATGGTTTGTCGTGTGATATAAATGTGTTTGTATTGTGGAAGAGGACATGTGGTTTGTTATCTTTTATGACCTGAAGAAGACACAGGTCATCCTGTTCCCCGTCTTGTCTGTAAGGTTGCTCTGTTCTCTGATATGTAATATAACCAGTCTGTATAAAGATAAACACATTTATATCACACGACAAACCATCTAAGTTAAGTTAACATTTTTGTTGTGTTTCTGTTTACACTTGTCTTCACTATTGTATAATATCACACCTGTGAAGAATATCAATAAGAATACCTATGAAATATAATGTAATCTGTGTTACCAATGAATAATCATCTGATGTCATACTCCTTCCAGGTGCCAGTCGAGACAATATGTTTTCCAGAGTGGGAGGTAATGTCAGTCTGCCGTGTAACAATGTGGTTTATGCAGACTGCTCCTCAACTACATGGAACTATAACAGAGATGGATATACTGGTGCTATTAAAGAAGTTGGCCTGGGGAGGGTGAAAAATGAAGAACAGAACAACAGAGCAGACAGACTGAGTTTAGGGTCTGACTGTTCTCTACATGTTAGTGATGTCAGAGATGAGGATGCTGGAGTCTACACCTGTCAACAGTTCCTTACAGAGGGTGGATCACAACATGGAGTTGATGCTCCTGTTCATCTGTCTGTTCTAACTGGTGAGTATTACTGTTCCAACTCAGTGAGTACACCCAGATACTCATTACATACTGTACATACTAGTCTTCTTTTTCAGTGTCCTCGTCAACACCAGTGACAGATCTAAAGCCTGATGGAACAGTGGCGTTAAGGTGTTCTCTGCTCACCTTTGATGGAAAGTGTAACTGACAGATCATTAGTGGTGTTCATCTGTAGATCATCTGTATGACATATGCATATGCAGTACATGGTCATTGTGCCATCTGGTTCCGTAGAAATGGGTCCTGTTCCTGTAAAGCAGTCTTAAATGCTGGGTCAGGGTTTGTCCCAATGGCTTGAAACTTTTGCTCTACCAAAGTCAAGACACTTGAATTCATGTTTTTCCAGACAGTTCTGACATAACCATCAACTCTGATTCCTGTCAAGACAACCACCAGTACTCTGCAGCTGTCTATTATTGGTAATGTAAAAACAGCCCCAAACATACAGTACCAGTCAAAAGGGGGGAAATGACAGTCCATCGAATTAATGTCCATCAAATTAATGTTTGGGTGCCTTGTTACCATTACAACATGAAATCCATGTCTTAAACTTTGCTACGTTTCGGAAATGGCAAAGAAAACGTGTAATTTGCTTGACACATTAAAGTTACTTACCTTACAGATCACGAAGTCGGCTAATTTCCACTCCATGCATATGCAAATCGTTTGATTCATACACTGGCTTGTCTGGCTGTTTTTAACCTGCCCTTCCCTTATCTACACTGACATAACATAATTTCAGTAGTCCTCTATTATGATTCATTTTTTTCTATCTCACATAGCTCATTAGTACATTATTGTGGTTGAATATCTATTTTAGGGTCTAGGATACAACAATGAATAATGTGGAACAAATAAATACCATCAAAGGATACCTTACAACTTACAATAATGAACACCTTGTGAAATAGCTGTGAAAACCAACCTGGCAATATTTAAGATTTTAATACATATTTTTGTGATACAGACGTGTCATTCATTTATTTTCACAGATTATTTTTTTGTACACTCACATGGCAATCAGACTGAAATACTTAATTATGGTGTGTGGAATAGAGAGGTGGGTGCTGTGTGTTTGGGAGGTAGGGGTTAAGGACCAGTTAGGAACTGGGCAACTGAACAGTCAATTTCAGTCAATTGAACATTTTACTTGCAATGAATACATTGAATATGCAAATGTATACATTTACAGCCAATTCGAGCAAGTTTCAAATATTTACCAGCAAACAAATGGAAAAATATACAAATATTTACATGCTTATAAAAGTTACTTGCAATAAAAGACAGATACATGTGCTATATACTTACCAGCCAACTTATCAACTTCACAGCCAATGTCTGCAAGAAAACACATCTATATACAAATTAAAAACAATATTACAACAGGTTATTAAGGTTATTTACAATAACATACAATTTACAACAAGATGCAATGTAGTACAATACCTACCGTCTTGAGGTGGGGAGCCGGCCAAGCAGTGAAAACAAGGGTGGGGAAAAAATCTGACAAAACAGATGACCGACGATGGACACGATGGACAGACAAATTAATGCACATTAACGACATGAGACAAACAAGACACATGAAAATGCCACATCTCCCGCACCGGGCCACCTCCTTACCTTCTCTCACGTATTTACATTTACATTTTAGTCATTTAGCAATCGCTCTTATCCAGAGCGACTTACAGTTAGTGAATACATATATATATATATATTTTTATACTGGCCCCCCGTGGGAATCGAACCCACAACCCTGGCGTTGCAAACGCCATGCTCTATCAACTGAGCTACATCCCTGCCGGCCATTCCCTCCCCTACCCTGGACGACGCTGGGCCAATTGTGCGCCGCCCTTGAGTCTCCCGGTCGCGGCCGGCTGCGACAGAGCCTGGATTCAAACCAGGATCTCTAGTGGCACAGTTAGCACTGCGATGCAGTGCCTTAGACCACTGCGCCACTCAGGAGTATTTCCGACAGAAGCAGTGGACGCTGACCTCCGATGTGTAGGGTTTGGACACCTTGACGAGGACTGGAATCGGGACTGGGAAATGGTGCCAGACGTCCAGCCTGAAAACAAGAGAAAATATGTTTTCTCATGGATTTCTGATGGTATCGTGCCATGGAGGGTTCCTCATCTCTGCAGAGAGTAAGACTGTTTGTAATAGCAGACATCCCACAATCTTTACCCTTTTCAGCTGCTGGACTGCTGGCCACTCCACAGTCACAGAGGTCCCTGGAAAAGATAAGAGAGAGGTGAGTTGTGAGAGAAATACCTGGCAGCGGAGTTTACTTATTGTGACCCAGTGGTTAGCCTTGAGATTGACTACCTGGACAAACCCCTGGGCCAGTGTTGGTACTGATGACAGCATGGTGATGCTCTGGACAAACCCCTGGGCCAGTGTTGGTCCTGCTGACAGCATGGTGATGCTCTGGACAAGCCACCCTTTGTCTTGATGACAGCTTTGCACACTCTTGGCATTCTCTCAACCAGCTTCACCTGCAATGCTTTTCCAACAGTATTGAAGGAGTTCCCACATACAGTCGTGGTCAAAAGTTTTGAGAATGATACAAGTTTTGGTCTTCACAAAGTTCGCTGCTTCAGTGTTATGAGATATCTTTGTCAGATGTTAGTATGGTATACTGAAGTATAATTACAAGCATTCCATAAGTGTCAAAGGCTTTTATTGACAATTACATTAAGTTTATGCAAAGAGTCAATATTTGCAGTGTTGACCCTTCTTTTTCAAGACCTCTGCAATCCGCCCTGGCATGCTGTCAATTAACTTCTGGGCCACATCCTGACTGATGGCAGCCCATTCTTGCATAATCAATGTTTGGAGTTTGTGGGTTTTTATTTGTCCACCCAACTCTTGAGGATCTACCACAAGTTTTCAATGGGATTAAGGTCTGGGGAGTTTCCTGGCCATGGACCCAAAATGTTGATGTTTTGTTCCCCGAGCCACTTAGTTATCACTTTTGCCTTATGGCAAGGTGCTCCATCATGCTGGAAAAGGCATTGGCCGTCACCAAACTGTTCTTGGATGGTTGGGAGAAGTTACTCTCGGAGGATGTGTTGGTACCATTCTTTATTCATGGTTGTGTTCTTAGGCAAAATTGTGAGTGAGCCCACTCCCTTGGCTGAGAAGCAACCCCACACATGAATTGTCTTCTCCAGACAAGGTGTTTTCCGGATGCCCCAAACAATCGGAAAGGGGATTAATCAGAGAAAATAACTTTACCCCAGTCCTCAGCAGTCCAATCCCTGTACCTTTTGCAGAATATCAGTCTGTCCCTGATGTTTTTCCTGGAGAGAAGTGGCTTCCTCGCTGCCCTTCTTGACACCAGGCCATCCTTCAAAAGTCTTCGCCTCACTGTGCGTGCAGATGCACTCACACCTGCCTGCTGCAATTCCTGAGCAAACTCTGCACTGGTGGTGCCCCGATCCTGCAGCTGAATCAACTTTAGGAGACGGTCCAGGCGCTTGCTGGACTTTCTTGGGCGCCCTGACGCCTACTTCACAACAATTGAACCTCTCTCCTTAAAGTTCTTGATGATCCGATTAATGGTTGATTTCAGTGCAATCTTACAAGCAGCAATATCCTTGCCTGTGAAGCCCTTTTTGTGCAAAGCAATGATGACGGCACGTGTTTCCTTGCAGGTAACCATGGTTAACAGAGGAAGAACAATGATTTCAAGCACAACCCTCCTTTTAAAGCTTCCAGTCTGTTATTCTAACTCAATCAGCATGACAGAGTGATCTCCAGCCTTGTCCTCGTCAACACGCTCATCTGTGTTGACGAGAGAATCACTGACATGATGGCAGCTGGTCCTTTTGTGGCAGGGCTGAAATGCAGTGGAAATGTTTTTTTGGGATTAAGTTCATTTTTTATGGCAAAGAGGGACTTTGCAATTAATTGCAATTCATCTGGTCACTCTTCATGACATTCTGGAGTATATGCAAATTGCCATTATAAAAACTGAGGCAGCAGACAGAAATTAGTATTTGTGTAATTCTCAAAACTTTTGACCACGACTGTATGCTGAGCACTTGTTGGCTGCTTTTCCTTCACTCTGTGGTCCGACTCATCCCAAACCATCTCAATTTGGTTGAGGTCGGGGGATTGTGGAGGCCAGGTCATCTGATGCAGCACTCCATCACTCTCCTTCTTGGTAAAATAGCCCTTACACATCCTGGAGGTCTGTTGGGTCATTGTCCTGTTGAAAAATAAATAAAAGTCCCAGTAAGCCCAAACCAGATAGGATGGCGTATCGCTGCAGAATGCAGTGGTAGCCATGCTGGTTAAGTGTGCCTTGAATTCTAAATAAATCACAGACAGTGACACCAGCAAAGCACCCCCACACCATAACACCTCCTCCTCCATGCTTTACGGTGGTAAATACATGCAGAGATAGTCCATTCACCCACACCGTGTCCGACAAAGATTTGGACTCCTTATCAAAGGACACATTTCCACCAGTCTAATGTCCATTGCTTGTGTTTCTTGCCCCAAGCAACTCTCTTTTTCTGATTGGTGTCCTTTAGTAGTGTTTTCTTTGCAGCAATTCGACCATGAAGGCCTGATTCACACAGTCTCCTCTGAACAGTTGATGAAGAGATGTGTCTGTTACTTGAACTCTGTGAAACATTTATTTGGGCTGCAATTTCTGAGGCTGGTAACTCTGGGTCTTCCATTCCTGTGGCAGTCCTCATGAGAGCCAGTTTCATCATAGCGCTTGATGGTTTTTGCGACTGCACTTGAAGAAACTTTCAAATTTCTTGAAATGTTCCATATTGACTGACCTTCATGTCTTAAAGTAATGATGGACTGCATTTCTCTTTGCTTATTTGAGCTGTTCTTGCCATAATATGGACTTGGTCTTTTACCAAATAGGGCTATCTTCTGTTTACCCCCCCCTTGTCACAACACAACTGATTGGCTCAAACACATTAAGAAGGAAAGAATTTCACAAATTAACTTTTAAAAAGGCACACATGTTAATTGAATTGCATTCCAGGTGACTACCTCATTAAGCTGGTTGAGAGAATGCCAAGAGTGTGCAAAGCTGTCATCAAGGCAAAGGGTGGCTACTTTGAAGAATCTCAAATCTCAAATATATTTTGATTTGTTTAACACTTTTTTGGTTACTACATGATTCCATATGTGTTATTTCATAGTTTTGATATCTTCACTATTATTCTAGAATGTAGAAAATAGTAAAAAATTAAGAAAAACCCTTGAATGAGTAGGTGTTCTAAAACTTTTGACCGGTAGTGTGCTTTGTCTCACGGGCTTCACCGAAGTGTAGGGCGTCAGGGCTTTCAGTGGTCGACCGTCCGAATGCTCCTACTGGAGAAGATTGTTGGCTTCCATCGAGGTAACCCCCTGAAAAATGTCAGCTGCAGGTTATTTTGTTTGCAAATCCAAATAGTTATTATAGGAGATCCTTTTATATTCACCTTAACGGATGATGACACCAGCTAGTAGCGAAAGTGCAATGAGGTTTCCCAGGTCTCACCTTCCTTTCGTCCTTCTTCCAAACCAAGTTATTCGTCCGGATGTCGAAGCTCTCGGTCCCCTTCTTGATTCTCCTCCAGTAGTTCTCCTTCTGTTTCTCCTACGCCTTGTCCATGTTCAGTCTCACCTTGATTGATAACAGAAATAAATGCAAATATATTTCATATTATTACAAACACATCTCTTACATATCTATTGGAGGGCCAGAAAATAAATTAACAGCAGACAATCATTTGTACCTAGTCAAAAACCTCCACGTCCTTCTCATCCCGTGCCTGAACGTGGTCCTCGAAGGCATTCTAATCTGGTTCGACAACTTTCATCACATCAGGTGGAGTTTCAGTGATCTGAAAGTATGATATTCAAAAATAGCAATAGACAAACAATAACACAATAAGTCAATCACAAATTTGAATGACTGCAGTATATGCAATAATTTGATATAATTGTATATACAATTGCATTGTTTACCTCAGTCAACAGCTGCGGCTCCTGTCCATACAACAGGCGATAGGGCGAGAACTTGGTGGAGGCCTGGACACTGCTGTTGTGTGCAAAGAGAATTACCTTCAGGTTGTCCTCCCACCGTTCCTGGTACCCATCAAGGGACTTGCCCATGGCAGTGTTGAGGGTCTCGTTGGTCTGTTCATTCAAACCTGGAGGAGGGGGTCGGATAGGGATATCTATTGACAATGTAAGATATTGAAATCTGTCTGATTATGTACCATGAAAAAACTATAAAAACAAAAGGTAAAAAAACAAAAACAAACCGTTGATCTGTGGATGATATGCTGCGGAGACCCGGTGCTTCACCCCCCAGTCCTCGAATAAGGCTTTGTTGGTCTAAAGAAAATCGCACATCAGTAAAAAAACATGGCTATTTATATAGTTGGTGACAGAATATAGCCTATAATTGTATTATCTTGTTCCAGAGTTCACGACCTCGGTCACTCAAGATGACTTCAGGAGCACCGTGGGTGTTGAAGATGTCCATCATCGCCTTGGAGGTGGCCTCGCCAGTCTTGTCCTTGATGGGTATCATACATGTCACATCTCCTCCTGTTGCTCCCCTCCAGCGCTCTGATTCGCCGGTCTACTGAGCCACCGGTCTGAGCGCACCAACTCGGCAACACTGGAATGGAAACCCAACACACCCTAATCACCTCCAGCGCACCTGCATCTCATCATCTCATCACCACCCCTATTTAGCCCTGGACTGTTCTGTAATATGTTGTGTGTGATTGTTTTTGCGTCGTGTCACGTACTCTCTCTTTGTTAATTCTCTTTGTCATTGTTTGAGTAAACCTTGACCTTGCTCATTCCTGCGTATGTGTCCTGCCTCTTCGTATCTTCAGTACTCATCACAATACAACATGAAAATCGCTTTTTTTGGTTCCAAGCACCCTTTTTAATGGGTTACAGAAGGGAATTTAGAGTTAAGCACATTCTCTTCCTTTAATAGGTATTGCCTCCACCCACTTGGTGAAGTAATCGATGAGGTCCTTAACATTTGAAGTGTTAGAGAGAAGATGGCTTTATTCTTACCCTTATCTGTGTCATACAGTACGCACTTTTCATATTTGTAAGGATACTGACACACACATTCTATAATATTGAACTCTGCTGTGGTCAAATAAAGCAACCATTAAAAAACAACTTATCAATGCAAAATTTGAATTGTGACACACTTACCGATCATGTGCCATGGTGAAACAACTTTGATGGGCTTCAACTCCGGCGCCACAGTCTTCACCCTCTCAAACTTCTGGCAGGCTAGACAGGTACTGACCATATTAGCACAAAATTACAAATTGAAACACTGTGTGCGCTCTGATATGACATTCATCGAAATCATAATAATTTCAGATATAGTAGCATGTGATTGATAAACAAAAGGTTATTTCACTTCTGTCCACAACCTTGACAATCCCACACCAGAAGAAGCGTAGGTTGATTTTGGCAATCATGCGCTTCACTCTGAAATGTCCAGCATGCATCTCTGTCAGCACGGCCTCCTTCTCCTCCTTAGTGAAAATCACCCTCCTGTGTGACTGGCTATCCTCCCCCCCTAGGTACATGTGATTGCCTAACAAGTTGGAAGAGAAGAGTTGTTGAAATTCTAAAGTCTAAGTAAATTTGCACTGCTGTCTTTCCCTTTCTGTTTCTCTTGCTCTCCATCTCTCTCTGTCTTTCACTCTCTTCCCACCTCTCTCCCTCTGTCACTTTCTTTCTCACTTTCTTCCTCTCTCTCTTTCTGTATGGGTCTCTCTCTGTCTAGCGAAGACACCTAGTTAAAAGCAGTTGGAGTTACCATAATTACTTACACCTATCAATTTGATCAGGGTTAACGTATACAGTGAGGGAAAAAAGTATTTGATCCCCTGCTGATTTTGTACGTTTGCCCACTGACAAATAAATTATCAGTCTATAATTTTAATGGTAGGTTTATTTGAACAGTGAGAGAGAACAACAACAACAAAAATCAAGAAAAACACATGTCAAAAATGTTATAAATTGATTCATATTTTAATGAAGGAAATAAGTATTTGACCCCCTCTCAATCATAAAGATTTCTGGCTCCCAGGTGACTTTTATACAGGTAACGAGCTGAGATTAGGAGCACACTCTTAAAGGGAGTGCTCCTAATTGCAGCTTGTTACCTGTATAAAAGACACCTGTCCACAGAAGCAATCAATCAATCAGATTCCAAACTCTCCACCATGACCAAGACCAAAGAGCTCTCCAAGGATGTCAGGGACAAGATTGTAGACCTACACAAGGCTGGAATGGGCTACAAGACCATCGCCAAGCAGCTTGGTGAGAAGGTGACAACAGTTGGTGCGATTATTCGCAAATGGAAGAAAAACAAAATAACTGTCAATCTCCCTCGGCCTGGGGCTCCATGCAAGATCTCACCTCGTGGAGTTGCAATGATCATGAGAACAGTGAGGAATCAGCCCAGAACTACACGGGAGGATCTTGTCAATGATCTCAAGGCAGCTGGGACCATAGTCACCAAGAAAACAATTGGTAACACACTACAATGTGAAGGACTGAAATCCTGCAGCACCCGCAAGGTCCCCCTGCTCAAGAAAGCACATAGACAGGGCCGTCTGAAGTTTGCCAATGAACATCTGAATGATTCAGAGGAGAACTGGGTGAAAGTGTTGTGGTCAGATGAGACCAAAATCGAGCTCTTTGGCATCAACTCAACTCGCCGTGTTTGGAGGAGGAGGAATGCTGCCTATGACCCCAAGAACACCATCCTCACCGTCAAACATGGAGGTGGAAACATTATGCTTTGGGGGTGTTTTTCTGCTAAGGGGACATGACAACTTCACTGCATCAAAGGGACGATGGACGGGGCCATATACTGTCAAATCTTGGGTGAGACCCTTCTTCCCTCAGCCAGGGCATTGAAAATGGGTCGTGGATGGGTATTCCAGCATGACAATGACCCAAAACACACGGCCAAGGCAACAAGGGAGTGGGGGCACATTAAGGTCCTGGAGTGGCCTAGCCAGTCTCCAGACCTTTTTATTTTTTATTTTTTTATTTCACCTTTATTTAACCAGGTAAACCAGTTGAGAACAAGTTCTCATTTACAACTGCGACCTGGCCAAGATAAAGCAAAGCAGTGCGATAAAAACAACAACACAGAGTTACATATGGGGTAAAACAAAACAAAGTCAAAAATACAACAGAAATACATATATATACAGTGTGTGCAAATGTAGCAAGTTATGGAGGTAAGGCAATAAATAGGCTATAGTGCAAAATAATTACAATTAGTATTAACACTGGAATGATAGATGTGCAAGAGATGATGTGCAAATAGAGATACTGGGGTACAAATGAGCAAAATAAATAACAATATAGGGATGAGGTAGTTGGGCGGGCTAATTTCAGATGGGCTGTGTACAGGTGCAGTGATCGGTAAGGTGCTCTGACAACTGATGCTTAAAGTTAGTGAGGGAGATAAGTGTCTCCAGCTTCAGAGATTTTTGCAATTTGTTCCAGTCATTGGCAGCAGAGAACTGGAAGGAATTGCGGCCAAAGGAGGTGTTGGCTTTGGGGATGACCAGTGAGATATACCTGCTGGAGCGCAGACTACGGGTGGGTGTTGCTATGGTGACCAATGAGCTAAGATAAGGCGGGGATTTGCCTAGCAGTGATTTATAGATGGCCTGGAGCCAGTGGGTTTGGCGACGAATATGTAGTGAGGACCAGCCAACAAGAGCGTACAGGTCACAGTGGTGGGTATTATATGGGGCTTTGGAGACAAAACGGATGGCACTGTGATAGACTACATCCAATTTGCTGAGTAGAGTGTTGGAGGCTATTTTGTAAATGACATCGCCGAAGTCAAGGATCGGTAGGATAGTCAGTTTTACGAGGGCATGTTTGGCAGCATGAGTGAAGGAGGCTTTGTTGCGAAATAGGAAACCGATTCTAGATTTAACTTTGGATTGGAGATTCTTAATGTGAGTCTGGAAGGAGAGTTTACAGTCTAACCAGACACCTAGATATTTGTAGTTGTCCACATACTCTAGGTCAGACCCGTCGAGAGTAGTGATTCTAGTCGGGTGGGCGGGTGCAAGCAGCGTTCGGTTGAAGAGCATGCATTTAGTTTTACTAGTGTTTAAGAGCAGTTGGAGGCTACTGAAGGAGTGTTGTATGGCATTGAAGCTCGTTTGGAGGTTTGTTAACACAGTGTCCAATGAAGGGCCAGATGTATACAAAATGGTGTCGTCTGCGTAGAGGTGGATCTGAGAGTCACCAGCAGCAAGAGCGACGTCATTGATATACACAGAGAAAAGAGTCGGCCCAAGAATTTAACCCTGTGGCACCCCCATAGAGACTGCCATAGGTCCAGACAACAGGCCCCTTGATTTGACACATTGAACTCTATCTGAGAAGTAGTTGGTGAACCAGGCAAGGCAGTCATTTGAGAAACCAAGGCTATTTAGTCTGCCAATAAGAATGCGGTGGTTGACAGAGTCGAAAGCCTTGGCCAGGTCAATGAAAACGGCTGCACAGTACTGTCTATTATCGGTCGCTGTTATAATATCGTTTAGGACCTTGAGCGTGGCTGAAGTGCACCCATGACCAGCTCGGAAACCGGATTGCATAGCGGAGAAGGTACGGTGGGATTCGAAATGGTCGGTGATCTGTTTGTTGACTTGGCTTTCAAAAACTTTTGAAAGGCAGGGCAGGATGGATATGGGTCTGTAACAGTTTGGATCTAGAGTGTCACCCCCCTTTGAAGAGGGGGGATGACCGCGCCAGCTTTCCAATCTCTGGGGGATCTCAGACGTTACGAAAGAGAGGTTGAACAGGCTAGTAATAGGGGTTGCGACAATTTCGGCGGCTAGTTTTAGAAAGAAAGGGTCCAGATTGTCTAGCCCAGATGATTTGTAGGGGTCCAGATTTTGCAGCTCTTTCAGAACATCAGCTGTCTGGATTTGTGTGAAGGATAAGCGGGGGGCATGGGCAAGTTGCAGCGGAGGGTGCAGAGCTGGTGGCCAGGGTAGTGGTAGCCAGGTGGAAAGCATGGCCAGCCGTAGCAAAATGCTTGTTGAAATTCTCGATTATTGTAGATTTATCGGTGGTGATAGTGTTTCCTAGCCTCAGTGCAGTGGGCAGCTGGGAGGAAGTGCTCTTATTTTCCATGGACTTTACAGTGTCCCAAAACTTTTTGGAGTTAGTGCTACAGGATGCAAATTTCTGTTTGAAAAGTTAGCCTTTGCTTTCCTAACTGCTTGTGTATATTGGTTCCTAACTTCCCTGAAAAGTTGCATATCGCGGGGCTATTTGATGCTAATGCAATATGCCACAGGATGTTTTTGTGCTGGTCAAGGGCAGTCAAGTCTGAGGAGAACCAGGGGCTATATCTGTTCTTAGTTCTGTATTTTTGAATGGAGCATGTTTATTTAAGATTGAGAGGAAATTACTTTTAAAGAACAACCAAGCATCCTCTACTGACGGAATGAGATCTATATCCATCCAGGATACCTGGGCCAGGTCAATTAGGAAGGCCTGCTCGCTGAAGTGTTTTTGGGAGCGTTTGACAGTGATGAGGGTGGTCGATTGACCGCGGACCCAGTTACGGACGCAGGCAACAAGGCAGTGATCGCTGAGATCCTGGTTGAAGACAGCGGAGGTGTATTTAGAGGGTAAGTTAGTCAGGATGATATCTATGAGGGTACCCATGTTTACGGATTTAGGGTTGTACCTGGTAGGTTCGTTGATAATTTGTGTGAGATTGAGGGCATCTAGTTTAGATTGTAGGATGGCCGGGGTGTTAAGCATATCCCAATTTAGGTCACCAAGAAGTACGAACTCTGAGGATAGATGGGGGGCAATCAATTCACATATGGTGTCCAGGGCACAGCTGGGGGCTGAGGGGGGTCTGTAGCAAGCGGCAACAGTGAGAGATGTATTTCTGGAAAGGTGGATTTTTAGAAGTAGAAGCTCAAACTGTTTGGGCACAGACCTGGATAGTATGATAGAGCTCTGCAGGCTATCTCTACAGTAGATTGCAACTCCACCCCCTTTGGCAGTTCTATCTAGACGGAAAATGTTATAGTTGGGGATGGAAATTTCAGAATTTTTGGTGGCCTTCCTAAGCCAGGATTCAGACACTGCTAGAACATCAGGGTTGGCGGAGTGTGCTAACGCAGTGAATAACTCAAACTTAGGAAGGAGGCTTCTGATATTTATGTGCAGAAAACCAAGACTTTTACGGTTACAGAAGTCAACAAATGATAGCTCCTGGGGAGTAGGAGTGATACTGGGGGCTGCAGGGCCTGGGTTAGCCTCTACATCACAGAGGAACAGAGGAGGACTAGAATAATCCCATAGAAAATTTGTGCAGGGAGATGAAGGTTTGAGTTGCCAAACGTCAGCCTCGAAACCTTAATGACTTGGAGAAGATCTGCAAAGAGGAGTGGGACAAAATCCCTTCTGAGATGTGTGCAAACCTGGTGGCCAACTACAAGAAATGTCTGACCTCTGTGATTGCCAACAAGGGTTTTGCCACCAAGTACTAAGTCATGTTTTGCAGAGGGGTCAAATACTTATTTCCCTCATTAAAATGCAAATCAATTTATAACATTTCTGACATGTGTTTTTCTGTATTTTTTTGTTGTTATTCTGTCTCTCACTGTTAAAATAAACCTACCTTTAAAATTATAGACGAATCATGTCTTTGTCAGTGGGCAAACGTACAAAATCAGCAGGGGATCAAATAATTTTTTTCCCTCACTGTAGCTAGATATCTCAATGTGACAGACATTTCACTAAATGTATTGCTAGCATGCAGATGACCAACTAACATTAGATAGTTGGAAAATGGTTGTTAAATGGTTGTACATAAATCCTTCCAGTTATCTAACATTAACAGTAATAGAAATGAACTGCTTAGCGTTAACCTGAATTGTGGATTTTTCTCTGCCCCCCTACGAATGTTGCGCCTCTTGTCAAGATCAATGGTGCCTTCACAGTACTTCGCCTGGTTGGAAAAATAAAATAATATCTCCTCGAGGGATGCCATTAAAGTGCAAGCCACATACAAACAGAAAGCAGCTACAATAACAGTTAGCTAGCTAGATTACTTTAGCTAAATTTAACTGTCTGGCTAGCTAGCTAGCTGACTAGGCAGGCTGAGGTAAATACAGTGGGGAAAAAAGTATTTAGTCAGCCACCAATTGTGCAAGTTCTCCCACTTAAAAAGATGAGAGAGGCCTGTAATTTTCATCATTGGTACACATCAACTATGACAGACAAAATGAGAAAAGAAAATCCAGAAAATCACATTGTAGGATTTTTATTGATATTTCTCAATACTTTGTTATATAACCATTGTTGGAAATGACACAGATCAAACGTTTTCTGTAAGTCTTCACAAGGTTTCACACACTGTTGCTGGTATTTTGGCCCATTCCTCCATGCAGATCTCATCTAGAGCAGTGATGTTTTGGGGCTGTCGCTGGGCAACACGGACTTTTAACTCCCTCCAAAGATTTTCTATGGGGTTGAGATCTGGAGACTGGCTTGGCCACTCCAAGACCTTGAAATGCTTCTTACGAAGCCACTCCTTCGTTTCCCGGGCGGTGTGTTTGGGATCATTGTCATGCTGAAAGACCCAGCCACGTTTCATCTTCAATGCCCTTGCTGATGGAATGAGGTTTTCACTCAAAATCTTACGATACATGGCCCCATTCATTCTTTCCTTTACACGGATCAGTCGTCCTGGTCCCTTTGCAGAAAAACAGCCCCAAAGCATGATGTTTCCACCCCCATGCTTCACAGTAGGTATGGTGTTCTTTGGATGCAACTCAGCATTCTTTGTCCTCCAAACACGACGAGTTGAGTTTTTACCAAAAAGTTATATTTTGGTTTCATCTGACCATATGACATTCTCCCAATCCTCTTCTGGATCATCCAAATGCACTCTAGCAAACTTCAGACGGGCCTGGACATGTACCAGACGGGCCTGGACAGGATTTGAGTCCCTGGCGGCGTAGTGTGTTACTGATGGTAGGCTTTGTTACTTTGGTCCCAGCTCTCTGCAGGTCATTCACTAGGTCCCCCCGTGTGGTTCTGGGATTTTTGCTCACCGTTCTTGTGATCATTTTAACCCCACGGGGTGAGATCTTGCGTGGAGCCCCAGATCGAGGGAGATTATCAGTGGTCTTGTATGTCTTCCATTTCCTAATAATTGCTCCCACAGTTGATTTCTTCAAACCAAGCTGCTTACCTATTGCAGATTCAGTCTTCCCAGCCTGGTGCAGGTCTACAATTTTGTTTCTGGTGTCCTTTGACAGCTCTTTGGTCTTGGCCATAGTGGAGTTTGGAGTGTGACTGTTTGAGGTTGTGGACAGGTGTCTTTTATACTGATAACAAGTTCAAACAGGTGCCATTAATACAGGTAACGAGTGGAGGACAGAGGAGCCTCTTAAAGAAGAAGTTACAGGTCTGTGAGAGCCAGAAATCTTGCTTGTTTGTAGGTGACCAAATACTTATTTTCCACCATAATTTGCAAATAAATTCATAAAAAATCCTACAATGTGATTTTCTGGATTTTTTTCCCCTCAATTTGTCTGTCATAGTTGACGTGTACCTATGATTGAAATTACAGGCCTCTCTCATCTTTTTAAGTGGGAGAACTTGCACAATTGGTGGATGACTAAATACTTTTTTTCCCCACTGTAAGTAGCTAGCAATGTCAATATAAAATCAATACAAAAACAGCTTAAATGATTTCTTCCCGGACCAGGCAAGGAGGGCATTCATCAGAGAGGCAACAAAGATAACCCTGAAGGAGCTGCAAAGCTCCACAGCGGAGATTGGAGTATCTGTCCTTGGGGCCACTTTAAGCCGTACACTCCACAGAGCTGGGCTTTACGAATGAGTGGCCAGAAAAAAGCCATTGCTTAAAGAAAAAAATATGCAAATACGTTTGGTGTTCGCCAAAAGGAATGTGGGAGACTCCCCAAACATGTGGAAGATGGTACTCTGGTCAGATGAGACTAAAATTGAACTTTTTGGCCATCAATGAAAATGCTATGTCTGGCGCAAACCCAACACCTCTCATCACCCAGAGAACACCATCCCCACAGTGAAGCATGGTGGTGGCAGCATCATGCTGTGGGGATGTTTTTCATCGGCAGGGACTGCGAAACTGGTCAGAATTGAAGGAATGATAAATGGCGCTAAATACAGGGAAATTCTTGAGGGAAACCTATTTCAGTCTTCCAGAGATTTGAGACTGGGACAGAGGTTCACCTTCCAGCAGGACAATGCATACTGCTAAAGCAACACTCGAGTGGTTTAAGGGGAAACATTTAAATGTCTTGAAATGTTATAGTCAAAGCCCAGACCTCAATCCAATTGAGAATCAGTGGTATGACTTAAAGATTGCTGTACAACAGCGGAACCCATCCAACTTGAAGGAGCTGGAGCAGTTTTGCCTTGAAGAATGGGCAAAAATCCCAGTGGCTAGATGTGCCAAGGTTATAGAGACATACCCCAAGAGACTTGCATTTGTAATTGCTGCAAAAGGTGGCTCTACAAAGTATTTAATTGGGGGGTGAATAGTTATGCAAGCTCAAGTTCTTTTCTTTTTTTCTTATTTCTTGTTTGTTTCACAATAAAAAATATTTTGCATCTTCAAAGTGGTAGTCATGTTGTGTAAATCAAATGATACTGTCACGCTCGTCGTAGAGAGTAGACCAATGCGCAGCGTTGGTTGCGAAGATACTTAACTTTATTATCTTAAGTGATAATATAACAACAAAACAATAAACGAAACGTGCAGTCCTACGGTTAACACAGAAACAAACCAAACGGAAACAAGATCCCACAAACACTAAGGGAAACAGACTGTTTAAATATGGCTCCCAATCAGAGACAACCAGCAACAGCTGACACTCGTTGCCTCTGATTGGGAGCCACTCTGGCCAACATAGAAAATCAACAACTAGAACTCCCACACAGAACATAAACACATAGAATCTACACACCCTGGCTCAACATATAGAGTCCCCAGAGCCAGGGTGTGACAGTACTCCCCCCCAAATGCGCGGACTGCGACCGCGCCTCAACAAAACCCAAACAGGGGAGGGCTGGGTGGGCATTCCTCCTCGGAGGCGGTTCCGGCTCCGGGCTTGACCACCACCCTTCAATAATCCCCCGTAGCGCCCCTGGTCCGGTCTGGCCCTGCTGGCTGGAGCTGGACTGGACATCGAAGGAGCGGATTGCTTAAGCTCCGTTGTGGAGCAGCTGACCGGTACCTGATCAGGCACCGGTGACCCAGGCACGGGTTGTGCCGGACTGACGACGCCGCACCCCTGGCTTGGTGCGTGGAGCAGCAACGGGCCGGACCGGGCTGACGATGCGCACCCCTGGCTTGGGTCGTGGAGCAGAACGGACCGGACCGGGCTGACGATGCGCACCCCTGGCTTGGTGCGTGGAGCAGCAACGGGCGGACCGGGTTGACGATACGCACCCCTGGCTTGGTGCGTGGAGCAGGAACGGACCGGACCGGGCTGACGATCGCACCCCTGGTTTGGTGCGTGGAGCAGCAACGGGTCGGACCGGGCTGACGATACGCACCCCTGACTTGGTGCGTGGAGCAGGAACGGGCCTTACCAGGCTGACGACTCGCACCCCTGGCTTGGTGCGAGTGGCAGGAACAGGCCGGGCCGGGCTGGCGACGCGCACCGTAGGCTTGGTGCGAGTGGCAGGAACAGGCCGGGCCGGGCTGGCGACGCGCACCGTAGGCTTGGTGCGAGTGGCAGGAACAGGCCGGGCCAGGCTGGCGACGCGCACCGTAGGCTTGGTGCGAGGGGCAGGAACAGGCCGGGCCGGGCTGGCGACGCGCACCATCCACTTAGTGCGGGGAGCAGGAACGGGCCGGACCGGACTGGTGACGCACACCACTTGCTTGGTGTGAGGAGCGGGACTGGGTTTCGTCATAACCCTCCGCTCCCTCCGCTGCCTACCGAGTTCCTCTCGCCGTGCCTCAATTCTCACCTTCTCCCTTATCGCCTCCAATAGCTCCACCCTCTGCACCACTAACTCCTGCTCCCTCTGCGCCAATAGCCCCCCTTAACCTGGTGGCCTCCTCACCTAACCTCCTACTACGCCCTGTAGCTGCCTCCCTGCTGCCCCGTCGCCCATGCCGTATGCCCCCCTAAAAAAATGTTTGGGGTTGCCTCTCGTCCGTCCGACGCACGACACTGTTGACGCCCGTTGCTCCTCTCTCCGTCGCGCCTCTACCGTCTCACTCCATGGATGGCGATCCATCCCGGCCTGGATTTCCTCCCAGGTCCAGGACCCCTGCCCGTCCAATATTTGCTCCCACGTCCAGGCTGCCTGCTCCTGGACACGCTGCTTGGTCCTGGTATGGTGGGATCTTCTGTCACGCTCGTCGTAGAGAGTAGACCAATGCGCAGCGTTGGTTGCGAACATACTTAACTTTATTATCTTAAGTGATAATATAACAACAAAACAATAAACGAAACGTGCAGTCCTACGGTTAACACAGAAACAAACCAAACGGAAACAAGATCCCACAAACACTAAGGGAAACAGACTGTTTAAATATGGCTCCCAATCAGAGACAACCAGCAACAGCTGACACTCGTTGCCTCTGATTGGGAGCCACTCTGGCCAACATAGAAAATCAACAACTAGAACTCCCACACAGAACATAAACACATAGAATCTACACACCCTGGCTCAACATATAGAGTCCCCAGAGCCAGGGTGTGACAGTACCCCCCCCCAAATCCATTTTAATTCCAGGTTGTAAGGCAACAAAATAGGAAAAATGCCAAGGGGGGCTGAATACTTTTGCAAGCCACTGTAAGGTTCTGTAGTTGTTTTCTTAGTTCACCTCGTGATCTTGTACGTAGCCCTGTTTCTTTGTGTTCTTGAACATAGCCCTGTCTTTAATTTTTGTTCATTGATTTCACCTGTGTTAGTTACTCACCTGGTCTCATCAGCTCCTTATTTAGTTCAGGTCATTCTGTTTGTGCCTTGTGAGGTATTGTTCGTTTTGACTCTACTAAGCCTTTTCCTAGCTCGTTTGTGAGAACCAGTTTCAGTCCTAGTTTTGTTTCACCTGCCTGTTTGCCTACCTGTGTATGACCATTGCCTGCCTGTGACCACGATTCCTGCCTTCTGCGAAGGCGTAATAAACACCTACTGCGCTCTGCGCATGAATCTACACCTTTTTCTCCCTGAGTATTCATTACAGGCAAAATGTGTAGAATTGAATGAAATTTGTTATGAAATTGCTACATTATCTATCTGTCCTGTGGCAAAATGTGTACATCTACAGAAAATTTGCTTTAAAACTGTAACATTTGCTCTACGCCCTATGGCTAAATAAACATAAATGTTTCTTGCCGCAGTCAAGAGCGGGGACACTAAAAATGTTTGCCCGTTTGGTGGGTGGGGGGGACTGGGTAGGCACAAACTGACCTTCATACTTCCAATAATTTTTTTAAACCGGTACCGGTTTCCTTCAGACGAGTCCCGTGACACTTGTGGGGGTTGTAGAAAACCATCGTGTTGGTGAGAATCTCCCCTTTCCACAGTGGTGTCCCATTAGTTTGTAGTCCAAACGGTTCGGACGCTACCAAACAGACGTTAGCACATCGACGGTACCGACTTCAGACGAGTCTCCTGGTTCTCTATACAGCAAAACGGAGAACACCGTCGTGAGAGTCTCCCCTTTCCATAGAGTGGTCATAATAGTTTGTAGATCGAACCGTTCGGACGCTACATACCTTTTTGGGATGTCTCAAGGTCTGACAAACACCGCTCTAGCTCTGCCACCATTCACCGCAGATGCGGAAGTGCGACACTGGCAGATGTGGTGGATTGAGATGCATCCAATGCAAAAAGACAGATATCTCTAGTTTAAAAGGACGGATTTTGATGGGGATTTTTTTATTATGTAACGTAGATTGATGCACCGGTGCGTCAATCATCTCTAGGGGGTTAAAATATATCACGTGTGTGGGTGTGACCTTGACAACTTTATCTTCCTGGCTCTTAACAAAAATTCTGGCATCAAACTTTTGAAAAGAAGAGTTTGTAATTATTAATAATAATTTTTGTGAGTTTGATATTCAAATTATTTATAGTAAGTGAATATCTCAGGAATAGTAATTTTCAAATGAAATAAGAGATAAATAAGAGCTTATCAAGACATGTCCTCTGTACTGGACACCCAGATGCCGCAGCTATGTTTTTCACCTACTGTACCCAGTAGGAGGCAATGAAACATGATATGACCCAGTTCTTATCAAGGAATGAGACTACTGTCCAGTTTAAATGATACATGTTTCAATACAAATTTGGACACTTGTAGAGTCAACCTGCTGACAGTATCACCTATAACCAAAATCCCCCTCAGAGAGTTGATGTAGAGTAAGTGAAGCTATACTGAACATATTGTAATGGTATGACGTTCCCTCCTATTAGCTTTTGAACCGTGTTCTGGGGCTGGTCTGTAATCCACAAATGTGAGGGGATTTTCATCTTTGTCGAAGGTCCTCAAAACAAATTGTTGTGCTAACACCTGGGTTTTGAAATCTAAGTGATAATTCTATGTATTGAGATCAAACAAGTTAAAGGCAAGCCAGAAATGAGCCAACAAATGAGAACACATAGCTTTTAGATTACAAACCACATACTTAGTTATACTACCAGTGAGTATGTGTCATTTAGGCATGCTAGATGGCATCACATAAATAAGATAATAATTTTTTTCATATGCAATAACTGCCATCTGTTTGCTAGCAAACGTATGAATCATTTATGCATGTGACATTGAATGAAACATTACACCTCAAGACTGAGTGGCTAACCTTGTCACTGGTAAAGGGGTCATTTTTTGATGCTGATATAATTAAATGAGCCTCTATTTTGATAGCGCCGAAAAAGGCATCATGTGGGAGGTAGCTTGTCACTACCAATCAGGCGGTCTTAGAAAAGGGCATATAGCGTGACCTTAACCAGCTAGCGCTCAGCAGACTGCTAGCCAACATGCCTGAGCAGCTACAGACAATCTGGGCTCACATGTTAGAACTTCTGGGGAGAAGGACATGTAGCGGTAATATCTCTCCCTGTCTCTTATCACACGTACACACAGGGGACAGAACAGTGACACAGGGAGAGGACAGGACAGAAGAGCGACACAGGGAGAGGAGGGGACAGAACAGCGACATAGGGAGAGGAGGGGACAGAACAGTGACACAGGGAGAGGACAGGACAGAACAGCGACACAGGGAGAGGACAGGACAGAACATCGACACAGAGAGGAGGGGACAGAACAGAGACACAGGGAGAGGACAGAACAGTGACACAGGGAGAGGACAGGACAGAACAGCGACACAGGGAGAGGAGGGGACAGAACAGTGACACAGGGAGAGGACAGGACAGAACAGCGACACAAGGAGAGGAGGGGACAGAACAGTGACACAGGGAGAGGACAGGACAGAACAGCGACACAGGGAGAGGAGGGGACAGAACAGCGACACAGGGAGAGGACAGGACAGAACAGCGACACAGGGAGAGGACAGGACAGAACAGCGACACAGGGAGAGGAGGGGACAGAACAGCGACACAGGGAGAGGACAGGACAGAACAGCGACACAGGGAGAGGACAGGACAGAACAGTGACACAGGGAGAGGAGGGGACAGAACAGCGACACAGGGAGAGGACAGAACAGCGACACAGGGAGGAGGGGACAGAACAGAGACACGGGGAGAGGACAGGACAGAACAGAGACACAGGGAGAGGAGGGGACAGAACAGAGACAGGGAGGAGGGGACAGAACAGTGACACAGGGAGAGGTCAGAACAGCGACACAGGGAGGAGGGGACAGAACAGAGACACGGGGAGAGGACAGGACAGAACAGAGACACAGGGAGAGGAGGGGACAGAACAGAGACAGGGAGGAGGGGACAGAACAGCGACACAGGGAGAGGAGGGGACAGAACAGTGACACAGGGAGAGGAGGGGACAGAACAGAGACACAGGGAGAGGAGGGGACAGAACAGAGACAGGGAGGAGGGGACAGAACAGAGACACAGGGAGAGGACAGGACAGAACAGCAACACAGGGAGAGGAGGGGACAGAACAGAGACACAAAACATGTCATTCTGATCTTCTCATTGTAGCTCTCCCCCAGAGGGAGGCAAAATACTTCAGTTTAGACATTAAAACACCAACAGGAAATGTGACCTTGGCAGTGGTGGAAAAAGTACTCAATCATCATACTTGAGTAAAAGTAAAAAGTAAAAGTAAATGTTATACATCAAATTCCTTATATTAAGCAGTGGTGGAAAAAGTACCCAAAAGCCATACTTGAGTAAACTTAAAGATACCTTACTGGAAAATGACTCAAGTAAAAGTGAAAGCCACCCATTAGAATACTACTTGAGTAAAAGTCTTAAAGTAGCTGATATTAAATAGCTGTAAGGTAAATGTACTTAAGTATCAAAAGTAAAAGTATGAAACGTAAGAGCCGTAAATCCAAAAAGCAAAACAGCCAGACCTTTTATTTGGTTTGAGCTTTTCTGAAAGGTAACAGTCTTACGGATACAAGAAGAGCTTAAATAAAAAAAAGAATGTGGATTCTCAAATGGGCAACACTTCAAAATACATCTCTTACAGACAACATAGAATTATGCCTTAATAATTAAGGAATATAGTCAGTAAACGTAAACACTTACAATCACAGTCACTTTGCTTTAGAAAAAACATCCTTCAATAGAACCATATACATAAAATAAAATAAATGTTGATGAGCTTATCAAAAGAACTGCACACAACCTCACTGTATGAATATCACCACTGATAGAACAGTATTAGAAAGCAGTGTGTCAGGTCATGCCTTTGTAACAAGGACATCTATAACTTGTGAATGTTAAACATAAATTAACAAAACGCATAAGGCATCCGTGTCCTTGGGCTTGCTAGCGTTAAGCTGTCATTACTTGAAGTTGAAGAATTTACTGTTCATCTTCAGTAAAAGCTGGTTTTCAAAGTTTCTGGAATCCAGCCTTGCTCTCCTGGGGCTGAAAACAAGTACTGCAATGCTGAAGAGCCTTTCACATGCAGCTGATGCAGGTAAGGGTGTGTTTAGCCTCAGAGACAGCTTACAGACTGCCGGGAAGGACTTGAGCAACTCCATATATATATATATATATATATATATATATATATATATATATATATATATATATGATCAGCTGAACAGGCCTGGTATCCGTCCAGCTGTTTGGAGCTTTCTTGTGCTTAAGACGTCTTGATGGCAGAGAAGAAGTCCTCCTCATCTGATGAACTAGTGCCATCACCAAGCAACAGGGCTAAGTAGGCTACCCGTTGGACTGAACCACAGTCAGGATTGTAGTTTAAATGGTTGGTTCTCAAATCTATGAAGTGTCAAAATGTACACTATACACAGATGTTTATGAATAATAAAATACTGTTAATTAACCACATTATCTTACCCATTCTGATGGTGGCGTCATCCTTTGTCCACGTTGTTTTGAACTTGGGGAGAAGGATTGCAGCTGCGATCAGCTCAGGGTCGTGAAACATGTGGTGGAAGCACTTCTTCAGTCCCAGTTGTAGCGCATCCACCAGAGCCTTACAGTACTTCAGGGACAACTTGATTCGGTCAAGTTTTGTGATCAGCAGGTTGATAGTTGGAAGTAGCCACCCCATCTGGACATTGGTTTCAGCATGCAGGATGTTGATGGCCTTTGCGACTGGGCTCATGGTGGCAGCATACTCTGTGAGGAAGGCGAGTTCAGCTGGATTTAACCTATGAAAACATTTAAAGAAATTAAAGATTATACTGTTTCTTAACCTTATACAAAGGGGACCACTAAGCATTTCACCTGATTTAACTACAGTAATCAATGGCTGGATGAGCAGTTGACTAAATGGATCAATGATAGTGTATGGCTACAACATGTGAAACAGTTATTAGTCCCCAAGCAAAGGGTCAGGAAACACTGCAACAGATTTATAAAACATTCAAGACCTTAAATTATGACAAAATAATACATAATCCTTATTTACCTTGGAACCTCGAAGTCTGTGCAGAGAACTGACGGCCGCCTCTCCTTTGTGTTTGACGATCCTCAGGAGTCTTTCTACAGCCATGACCCAGAAGTTCCACCTTGTAGCATTCGGGCGCAGCAGCTGGAGGTCGAAAGCATCTTCAACCGTTTCGGCTGCAAGTGTGGATCTTCCGCATTTGTTCCGAAGTGCTTGGCACTTGCCAAATGTTCAACGGGACACTTTTTTTGTAAGCCTCACTGGATGTTGCTTTCATGGCATCGACTGTAGATACTAAGTTGAGTAGGTTACTAGCACAGCGCTGGTGCTTCGGCAGCTGGTACTCAAAACCATCATCTTCATTCAGGATTGTTGCCACATCATCAAACTCCACTACTTCACTCTCCTCTTGTTCCTCTTCACCATCTTCCTGTCCTGGCTGAGCTGCTTCACCACCCACTGCTTCCACTGCCTCGTTGGCTGAGCTGTTTCACCACCCACTGCTTCCACTGCCTCATTGGCTGACCTGCTTCACTACCCACTGCTTCCACTGCCTCGTTGTTTTCATCTTCTCCAAACACTTGGAAAGCTTTGAAGAAGTTAGAGCCGTTGTCTGTTGTTGTTCTCACAATCTTTTGCAAGTGACAGGCTCCCGTTGGTTGGGGTTTGCCCGGTGGTTAGGACCCTTGGATTTGCCCAAACTGATGAGGATTGGATCAACTCTGCATGTCGTCACCTGCTACATTGCAAAACAAGTTCCCATGAGTGTGCCGAATAGCCGATGTTGCTTGCATCTTTTTTCCAACATTATTTGTTTTTTTCTTCCAGCTTCAGAATGATTTGATTTTGTAGGGAGTAACGAATGTGTCAGGGGAAATGTATCAGAGTAAAAACGTTATTTGTATTTTTTATGTAATGAAGTAAAACTAAAAGTCGACAGAAATATAAATGGTAAAGTAAAGTACAGATACCCCAAAAAAACTACTTAAGTACAGTAACAAAGTATTTCTACTTCGTTACTTTACACAACTGGACCTTGGTACTTCATAAGTGGTATATCACTCTTGATCACTTTTGCTCCCCACAGACCAACAGAACAGCCTCAGAACACAGTTAACCCCCTCAGAGTTGTGGAACTACAGACCAGCCCCAGAACATGGCTAACCCCCTCAGAGTTGTAGAAGTACAGACCAGTCCCAGAACACGGTTAAATGACATTGCAAAAAGTCAATTGGTAGGTAAAAATATATAATAACTCCACGTAATAAATCATTTATAATGGATTAGTAAATTAATCAGTTATTAATCATTACTCCCACATTTACAACTTTTAAAGTATTTAATAATCGTTCATAAGATCATTAGCATCCTGTTCTGGTCAGATTGCCACAGGTAGGGAGATGAAGAGGATGGCAGACCCAGGTTTAAGTAGCACTGCTTTTCTTTCAAATACTTTCCAAGGTTTGACTAAGCCTGGCTTGAAGTGCCAGATACAGGCGTGGGTTGCACTTTTGGGACTATTCCGTTGGTTTTATTGTGCCAGGCTTCCCGATCAAAGCACAGCAAAAGAAAACAGTTACTACACAGTATTTGAACTCAGGTCTGTTGTTTAGAACAGCTGGCTGGCATGTAGAGGCTGTAGCCCAACCTGCTGCACACCCTGCCCACCTGCCTGGTGGACTGAGTCACGGCCGTCTTGTTTCAGTGGGAGGGGAGGCACGCAGTGCTGGGGAGTAGTGGAGTGGAGCGGGCAGGAGAGGAGAGAAGAGAGGCCCACGCTGGTGATGCGTTCTGAGGACCAGTGGGATTGTTTCAAGGACACATCTGGCTGTGAGCCCCCTCCTCCCTTCCACGCTAAAAGCATTTGAACAGGTGCACTGCTGTGTCAAGCCCTAGGTTCCTGTTGAGCCAAAGCTATTATGTTGTGAACATCACTATGGGTGCCATTTTTGGGAAGGTAGCACTAGAAAATGTGACTTTTGGCGAGGTAGAAGAAGGAAATGCAGAAATCAAGTTTAGTTTGTTTTATTTTTGCAGATGCTTTTATCCAGAGCAATTAGAGTTAAGTACCTTGCTCAAGGGCACATCAGCAGATTTTTCACCTAGTTGGCTTGGGGATTCGAAACAGCAACATTTCAGTTACTGGCCCAACGCTCTTAACCACTAGACACTCTGCTGGGTTGATTGAGTCTTAGCTAGCTAAATAACTAGGAGTCTATTCCTGGTTTTCAATACCGGTCCATGTATATGCATTACATTGAACCTCTCACCATAAAATGTACAGGACTGCTCTGTTATTATTGGTGTACAACATTCACATTTAACAAGATATTATATTAACCATTATGGAGAAGAGATAAACATCAAGCAGAGGAACATCTTAACAAATGGTATGTTGTAGGGATAAAAATATTCTCCCCAATCACGGTCAGATGGATGTATGGGAACACACACAAACACACACAGACACTCACACTCACCATGCACACACACACACACACACACACACACACACACACACACACACGGACACACATAGGAAAAACAACGCCCTGAAATAGCCTCCTGAAATAGAATGAAACATCCAGAGAGGAAGAGAGAGAGAAAGAGTGAAAGAGAGAGAGAGACCTTTGCTTGCCTGATGTTGCTTCCTTGCTGTTTCATTACTTCAACGTTTTCCTTCCATCCTGGTAGTAATCTTTGACACGTGCAATGTGAAACAGGGTTTTTGTACACTAACATTTATTTATGCACATACTGTATAGTGTTATTATTATTCATGTTTATTCATTAACAAGGTTATAAAGTAATGTCTAAGATGGCGCTGCAGTGGATAGCAGCCATCTTACGGGCTCCTGACCAATTCTGCTATTTTGTGTCTTTTTACACTGATCTTAACTTTTTTTGTACATAATATCTCCGCCATCATTTCCTATGACCAAACAGCTTCTGGACATCAGAACAGTGATTACTAACCTCTATTTGGATGAGAATTTCTACTTCAACGAGTCAGGCGAGGTGGCATCCTGACGAGACTGTGTCGGCGAGGAAATACACTGCCATTGCCCTCTGTTTTATTGGCGAACGTGCAGTCACTGGAGAACAAACTGGTTGAGAGCTGTTCGAGACTATCCTATCAACGGGACCTAAACAACTGTAATATCTTATGTTTCTCCAAGTAGTGGCTGAACGAGGAGGGGGGTTTCTATAAATCGTCAAGACTGGATGGCAGCTCAGGTAAGACGAAAGGAGGAGGGGTGTGTCTCTCTCAGCTGGTGTGCAATCTCTAATGTTAAGGAAGTCTCGAGTTTTTGCTTGCCTGAGTTAGAATACCTAATGATAAGCAGCTATCATGAGGTATTTGCTCTCTCTTCCTCCCTGGATGTTTCATTCTATTTCAGGAGGCTATTTCAGCAGCTATACTATTTACCAAGAGAGTTTTCATCTATATGTTTGTAGCTGTCTATTTGCCACCAGAAACCGATGCTGGCACTAAGACCGCACTCAACGAACTGTATAGGGCCACAAGTAAACAAGAAAATGCAAAATCAAAGGCGTTGTTTCTCATGGCCAGTGATTTAATGCAAGGAAAATTAAATCCATTTGACCTTATTTTTACCCGCATGTCACCTGTGCAACTAGAGGCGACAAAACTCTTTGATGTGCACAATACGGTACCAGCGATGTGCTCAATACAGAAGTGGTCCAACGAATCAGATGGTAAGCTACAGAACTGTTTCGCTAGCAAAGACTGGAATATGTTCTGGGATTCATCCGATAACATTGAGGAGTTTACCACATCAGTCACCGGCTTCATTAATAAGTGCATCGACGACTTCGTCCCCACAGTGACCGTACATACATACCCTAACCAGAAGCCATGGATTACAGGCAATATCCGGACTGAGCTAAAGGCTAGAGGTGCCGTTCTCAAGACACTAATTCGGACGCTTATAAGAAATCCTGCTACGACCTCCAACGAACCATCAAGCAGACAATGCTTCAATACACGACTAAAATCAAATTCTACTACGCCGGCTCTGACGCTCGACGGATGTGGCAGGACTTGCAAACTATCACGGATTACATAAGGAAACCCAGCTGTAAGCTGCCCCGCAAAGCGAGCCTACCAAATGAGCTAAATGCCTTCTATGCTCGCTTCAAAGGCAAGCAACACTGAACCATGCATGAGAGCACCAGCTATTCCGGACGACTGTGTTATCTCATTCTCAGTAGCCGATGGGAATAAGATCTTTAAACAGCTTAAAATTCGCAAGGCCACAGGCCAGATGGAATACCAGGACGGGTACTCAGAGCATGCTCTGAACAGCTGGCAAGTGTATTCACTGACATCTATCCCTGACCCGGTCTGTAATATCAACTTGTTTCAAGCAGACCACCATAGTCCCCGTGCCCAAGAACGCCAAGGTTACCTGCCTAAATGCTTATCGCCCTGTAGCACTCAAATGCTTTGAAAGACAGTGCCCACATAGGAATTAACATGGTCCACACACACCAAAACAGTTGTGAAGAAGGCCCTAATATCCTCAAAAAGTTCCACAGCTGCACCATTTAGAGCATATTGACTGGATGCATCGTCGCTTGGTAGGGCAACAGCAAGGCACCCGACCGCAAGGCGCTACAGAGGATGGTGAGTACGGCCCAGTACAGTACTGGGCCCGAGATCCCTGCCATCCAGGACCTCTATACCAGGCGGTATCAGAGGAAGGCCCAACAAATGGTCAAAGAATCCAGCCACCCAAGCCATAGACTGTTCTTTCTGCTACCGCACGGCAAGTGGTACCAGTGCACCAAATCTGGAACCAACAGGACCCTGAACTACTTCTACCTCCAAGCCATAAGACTGCTAAAGAAGACTGCTAAATAGATAATCAAATGGCTACCCGGACTACCTGCATTTACCTTCTTTTCTTGCCCTGACTCTATGCATAAACACTGGACTCTACATATGCCCACACACACATAACACGCACACACATGCATCCTGACGCCACACACACACACTCACATGCACACACGCACACACGCACACATGCACACACACACACACACACTGCACACACACACACACACCCACCCATAGTCTGCGCTCCAGCAGGTATATCTCACTGGTCATCCCCAAAGCCAACACCTCCTTTGGCCACCATTCCTTCCAGTTCTCTGCTGCCAATGACTGGAACGAATTGCAAAAATCTCTGAAGCTGGAGACTCTTATCTCCCTCACTAACTTTAAGCATCAGTTGTCAGAGCACCTTACCGATCACTGCACCTGTACACAGCCCATCTGAAATTAGCCCACCCAACTACCTCATCCCCATATTGTTATTTATTTTGCTCTTTTGCACCCCAGTATCTCTATTTGCACATAATCTCTTGCACATCTAGCATTCCAGTGTTAATACTAATTGTAATTATTTTGCACTATAGCCTATTTATTGCCTTACCTCCATAACTTGCTACATTTGCACACACTGTATATATATATTCTGTTGTATTTTTTTGACATTATGTTTTTTTACCCCATATGTAACTCTGTGTTGTTGTTTTTATCGCACTGCTTTGCTTTATCTTGGCCAGGTCGCAGTTGTAAATGAGAACTTGTTCTCAGCTGGCTTACCTGGTTAAATAAAGGTGAAATAAAAAATTTAAAAATCACACACACACACCACACATGCTGCTGCTACTGTCTATTATCTATACTGTTGCCTAGTCACTTTACCTCTACCTATATGTATACTGTATGAAAATATAAACACAACATGTAAAGTGGTGGTCCCATGTTTCATGAGCTGAAATAAAAGATCCCAGAAATGTTCCATAGCCACAAAAAGCTTATTTCTCTCAAATGTTGTGCACACATGTGTTTACATCTCTGTTAGTGAATATCTATCATTTGCCAAGATAATCCATCCACCTGACAGGTGTGGCACATCAAGAAGCTGATTGAACAGCCTGATTATTACACAGGTGCATCTTGTGCTGGGGACAATAAAAGGCCACTCTAAAATGTACAGTTTTGTCACACAACAAAATGCCACAGATGTCTCAAGTTTTGAGGGAACGTGGAATTGGCATGCTGACTGCCGGAATGTCAACCAGAGCTGTTGCCAGAGAATTTAATGTTCATTTCTCTACCATAAGCCGCCGCCAACGTCGTTTTAGAGAATTTGGCAGTACGTCCAAACGTCCTCACAACTGCAGACCATGTATAACCATGCCAGCCCAGGACCCCCACATCCAGCTTCTTCACCTGCGGGATTTTCTGAGACCAGCCACCCAGACAGCTGATGAAACTGTGTGTTTGCACAACCGAATAATTTCTACACAAACTGTCAGAAACCGTCTCAGGGAAGCTCTTCTGCGTGCTCATCGTCCTCTCCAGGGTCTTGACCTGATTGCAGTTCGGCATTGAAAACCGACTTCAGTGGGCAAATTCTCACCTTTGATGGCCACTGGTACGCTGGAGAAGTGTGCTCTTCACAGATGAATCCCGGTTTCAACTGTACAGGGGAGATTGTATGGCGTCGTGTGGGCGAGCGGTTTTCTGATGTCAACGTTGTGAACAGAGTGCCCCATGGTGGCGGTGGGGTTATGGTATAGGCAGGCATAAACTATGGACAACGAACATTATTGCATTTCATCAATTTGATTGCGCAGAGATACTGTGATGAGATCCTGAGGCTCATTGTTGTGCCATTCACATATTAATATTTGTATTCCCAGTCATGTGAAATCCATAAATTAGGGCAGAATTCATTATTTAAATTGACAGATTTCCTTATATGAACTGTAACACGGTACAATCTTCGAAATTATTGAATGTTGCGTTCATATTTTTGTTCAGTGTACATAGCTACCTCAATTATCTCATACCCCTGCACATCGACTCTGTACTGGTACTCCCTGTATATAGCCATGTTATTTTCTACTCCCTGTATATAGCCATGTTATTTTCTACTCCCTGTATATAGCCATGTTATTTTTACTCTTTATTGTTATTTGTTATTCACTGTGTACTTATTCCTTGTGTCACTATTATTTTTATTTTTTATCTTTATCTTTATTGTTGCAAAAGGACTCGTAAGAAAGCTTTTCACTGTTAGTCTACACCTGTTGTTTACGAAGCATGTGACAAAAAAATAATTGATATAAATGTTTTCAGGGTTTTGGTTGTTCGGGTTATGCATTAGATAGCTACATCGGGCTATCTTTTGAATTGGTTGCGGAGCTCGTTTAGCAGCTGTTGACAGACTTGTTTTTATTTCATTTGTATCTCCCTGGGAAGCCACAGGACAGTGCCTTTGTGTGTGTGTGTGTGTGTGTGTGTGTGTGTGTGTGTGTGTGTGTGTATTTTTTATATAAGAACCCATTATAGTCGACGACAAAGGTGTGACAGAGAGAAGCATGGAGCTTTCAGACTGCTTGTCATGGCCTGTACCATCTGCCAGCCTGTACTGTACCTAACAGTCATTGCTTTGTTGTAAAAGAGGCAAGAGTTTGAATTCTAACCCAAATCACATTGTCATATAGTCAAGATAGTATGGCTTTTAAATCCCTGTAAGCACTTAATTCCATTATTTAATACTGTGTCCCTTTTATTAAAGGTATTTTCATTAAAGGTATTCTCTTTTGGTGATTTTGTTTAGAGCTTGATGACTGCTCTTTCGATTTCAACCTTGTTCTGTTATGAATTTTACTTCAACTGGCTGGTTAGGAAGAGGAAAAATGACAGTGGTCCTGTACACATGGCCAGTGAAATATGACGAGCATCAAAGCCCCAGTACTGGAACAAGCAAAACAACATAAAGACATCCCCATCTGCAGGAAATCAATGCAAAGACTGTTCGACCGACCAACCGTGCATTAAGCGATGAACTTGGCTACCACAATATGAAGTTCCCCTGTCTCTCTGATAAAGATGCATCCAAAACATAATTTGCATTTATGGATTTATGGCTTATGTATCTGAGCATGTTCCTGGGGAAATTGCTTTATTTCTATTCACAGTCCCTCCCATCCATGGTCATATCGGTTGCTGCTGAACTGAGGAGGCTGAGGAAGAAGCCTTTCTGATCCCAGGCCCTCTCGTGGTTAAAATACTTCCTGGATTGGTTGTTATCAAGGGCCAAAAGGGCCATGCAGACAGGCAGGTAGAGAGGGAGTTAGGTAGGCAGGAAGGGAGGGAGTTCAGGAAGGGAGGGAGGGAATCAGGGAGGGAGACAGCAGTCAGGAAGCAGTCAGGTAGGAAGAGACAACGTATTATAGCGTAGCATAGTGTACTGTATAGTTTAGAATAGTATTTTATAGTGTAGCATTGTGTAATATATAGTATAGTACAGTGTAGAATAGAATATTATTGTGTAACAAAGTGTACTATATATTATAGTATATTTAAGCATTAAGGCCCGAGGGGGTGTGGTATATTGCTAATGTACCACGGCTAAGGGCTGTTCTTATGCATGACGCAATGCGAAGTGCCTGGATACAGCTCTTAGCTGTGGTATACTGGCAATATACCACAAACACCCGATGTGCCTTATTGCTATTATAAACTGGTTACAAACGTAATTAGAGCAGTAAAAATAAATGTTTTGTCATACCCGTGGTATACGGTCTGATATACCATGTCTTTCAGCCAATCAGCATACAGAGCTTGAACCACCCAGTTTATAATAGAGTATATTATAGTATAGAATAATCTAGTGTAGTATAGTAACTGACTTCAGTGGGCAAATTCTCATCTTTGATGGCCACTGGTATGCTGGAGAAGTGTGCTCTTCACGGATGAATCCCAGTTTTAGCTGTACAGGGCAGATGGCAGACAGCGAGTGGTTTACTGATGTCAACGTTGTGAACAGAGTGTCCCATGGTGGCGTGGTGGTTATGGTATGGGTAGGCATAAACTGTAGACAACGAACACAATTGCATTTTATCGATGGCAATATGAATGCACAGAAATACTGTGACGAGATCCTGAGGCCCATTATTGTGCCATTAATCCGCCGCCATCACCTCATGTTCAAGCATGATAATTCACGGTATCATGTCACAAGGATTTATCCCAGTTCTTCCATGGCCTGCATACTCACTACACATGTCACCCATTGAGCATGTTTGGGATGCTCTGGATCGACGTGTATGACAGCGTGTTCCAGTTCCCGCCAATATCCAGCAACTTTGCAAAGCCATTGAAGAGGAGTAGGACAACGTTCCACAGGCCACAATCAACAGCCTGATCAACTCTATGAGAAGGAGATGTGTCGTGCTGCATGAGGCAAATGGTGGTCACACCAAATACTGACTGGTTTTCTCATCCATGCCCCTACTTTTATTTTTAAAAGAATATTTGACCACCATATGCATATTTGTATTCCCAGTCGTGAAATCCATAGATTAGGGCCTAATTTATTTATTTAAATTGACTGATTTCCTTATATGAACTGTAACTCAGTACAATCTTTGAAATTGTTCCATGTTGCGTTTATATTTTTGAAAAAAATAATTGATTTAAATGTTTTCAGTGTTTTGGTTGTTCGGGTTATTCATAAGATTACATTAAGCCCAATGTAGCTATCTTTTGTAATTGATGCGGAGCTCGTTTGGCAGCTGTTGACAGACTTGTTTTTATTTCATTTTTATCTCCCTGGGAAGCCACAGGACAGTGCCTTTGTGCGTGTGTGTGGTTGTGTGGTTGTGTGTATGTGTGTCACTGTGTGTCTGCGTGTTTGCGCACTTGTGTGTATGTGTATGGGTATGTGCATACATACACACGCTTGTGTGTGTGTTGTGTAATATAGTATATTATAGTATAGTATGCTCTAGTGTAGTATAGTATAGTGTAGTATATTGTAGTATAGTGTAGTGTGGTCCTCTGTAGCTCAGCTGGTAGAGCACGGCGCTTGTAACGCCAAGGTAGTGGGTTCGATCCCCGGGACCACCCATACACAAAAATGTATGCACGCATGACTGTAAGTCGCTTTGGATAAAAGCGTCTGCTAAATGGCATATTATTATTATTATAGTATAGTATAGTACATGTTCAGAGTATTTCCTGGAAGCTGGAGTGGGTTGGGGGACAAGGGCCATGGAGACAGGCAGACAGGCAACAGCCAAGAATAGACATGGAGAATGGAGAACTGCAGTGCATTCAGAAAGTATTCAGACCCCTTGACTGTTTTCCACATTTTCTTACGTTACAGCCTTATTCTAAAATTGATTAAATTGTTTTTTTTTCCTGTCATCAATCTATACACAGTACCCCATAATGACAAAGCAAAAACAGGTTTGTAGATATCACATTTACATAAGTATTCAGACCCTACTCAGTACTTTGTTGAAGCACCTTTGGCAGCAATTACAGCCTCGAGTCTTCTTGGGTATGACGTTACAAGCTTGGCACACCTGTATTTGGGGAGTTTCTCCCATTCTTCTCTGCAGATCCTCTCAAGCTCTGTCAGGTTGGATGGGGAGCGTCGCTGTACAGCTATTTTCAGGTCTCTAAAGAGATGTTGGATCGGGTTCAAGTCTGGGGTCTGGCTGGGCCACTCAAGGACATTCAGAGACTTGTCGCGAAGCCAATCCTGCGTTGTCTTGGATGTGTGCTTAGGGTCGTTGTCCTGTTGGAAGGTAAACCTTCGCCCAAGTCTGAGGTCCAGAGCGCTCTGGAGCAGGTTTTCATCAAGGATCTCTCTTTGCTCCGTTCATCTTTGCCTCAATCCTGACTAGTCTCACTGTCCCTGCCGCTGAATAACTTCCCCACAGCATGATGCTGCCACCACCATGCTTCAACGTAGGGATGGTGCCAGGTTTCCTCCAAACGTGACAGTTGGCATTCAGGCCAAAGTGTTCAATCTTGGTTTAATCAGACCAGAGAATCTTGTTTCTCATGGTCTGAGAGTCTTTAGGTGCCTTTTGGCAAACTCCAAGCGGGCTGTCATGTGCTTTTTACTGAGGATTGGCTTCCGTCTGGACTCTCTACCATAAAGGCCTGATTGGTGGAGTGCAGCAGAGATGGTTGTCATTCTGGAAGGTTCTTCCATCTCCGCAGAGGAACTCTAGAGCTCTATCAGAGTGACAATCGGGTTCTTGGTCACCTCCCTGACCAAGGCCCTTCTCCCCCGATTGCTCTGTTTGGCCGGTCAGCCAGCTCTAGGAAGAGTCTTGATGATTCCAAACGTCTTCCATTTAAGAATGATGGAGGCCACTGTGTTCTTGGGGACCTTCAATATTGCAGAAATGTTTTGGTACCCTTCCCCAAATCTGTGCCTCGAAACAATCCTGTCTCGGAGCTCTATGCGTAAACTGCCTCTTCCATCAATCCTATTAGCCAATCTTCAATCATTGGATAACAAATTGGATGACCTAAGATTACGGTTATCCTACCAACGGGACATTAAAAACTGTAATATCCTATGTTTCACCGAGTCGTGGCTGAACGACGACAATGATAACATACAGCTAGCGGGCTATATGCTACATCGGCAGGATAGAACGGCTGACTCCGGTAAGACAAGGGGTGGCGGTCTGTGTATATTTGTAAACAACAGCTGGTGCACAAAATCAAATACTAAGGAAGTCTCGAGGTTTTGCTCGCCTGAGGTAGAGTATCTTATGATAAGCTGTAGACCACACTATTTACCAAGAGAGTTTTCATCTATATTTTTCATAGCTGTCTATTTACCACCACAAACCAATACTGGCATTAAGATTGCACTGAATGAGTTGTACAAGGCCATAAATGAACAGGAAAACGCTCATCCAGATGCAGCGCTCCTAGTGGCCGGGGACTTTAATGCAGGGAAACTTAAATCCGTTCCACCTAATTTCTACCAGCATGTTAAATGTGCAACCAGAGGAAAAAAAACTCTAGACCACCTTTACTCCACACACAGAGACGCATACAAAGCTCTCCCTCGCCCTCCATTTGGCAAATCTGACCATAACTCTATCCGCCTGATTCCTGCTTATAAGCAAAAACTAAAGCAGGAAGCACCAGTGACTCGGTTAATAAAAAAGTGGTCAGATGACGCAGATGCTAAGCTACAGGACTGTTTTGCTAGCACAGACTGGAACATGTTCCGGGATTCTTCAGACAGCATTGAGGAGTACCCACATCAGTCACTGGCTTCATCAATAAGTGCATCGATGATGTCGTCCCCACAGTGACCGTACGTACATACCCCAACCAGAAGCCATGGATTACAGGAAACATCCGCACTGAGCTAAAGGGTAGAGCTGCCGCTTTCAAGGAACGGGACTCTAACCCGGACGCTTATAAGAAATCCCGCTATGCCCTCCGACGAACCATCAAACAGGCAAAGAGTCAATACAGGACTAAGATTGAATCGTACTACACTGGCTCTGACGCTCGTCGGATGTGGCAGGGCTTGAAAACTATTACAGACTATAAAAGGAAGCACAGCCGCGAGCTGCCCAGTGACACAAGCCTACCAGACGAGCTAAACCACTTCTATGCTCGGCCGAGGCAAGCAACACTGAAGCATGCATGAGAGCACCAGCTGTTCCGGATGACTATGTGATCACGCTCTCCGTAGCCGATGTGAGTAAGACTTTTAAGCAGGTCAACAATCACAAGGCCGCAGGGCCAGACGGATTACCAGGACGTGTACTCCGAGCATGTGCTGACCAACTGGCAAGTGTCTTCACTGACATTTTCAACATGTCCCTGACTGAGTCTGTAATACCAACATGTTTCAAGCAGACCACCATAGTCCCCGTGCCCAAGGACTCTAAGATAACCTGCCTAAATGACTACCGACCCGTAGCACTGACGTCTGTAGCCATGAAGTGCTTTGAAAGGCTGGTCATGGCTCACATCAACAGCATTATCCCAGAAACCCTAGACCCACTCCAATTTGCATACCGCCCCAACAGATCCACAGATGATGCAATCTCTATTGCACTCCACACTGCCCTTTCCCACCTGGACAAGAGGAACACCTACGTGAGAATGCTATTCATTGACTACAGCTCAGCATTCAACACCATAGTGCCCTCTAAGCTCATCACTAAGCTAAGGATCCTGGGACTAAACACCTCCCTCTGCAACTGGATCCTGGACTTCCTGACGGGCCACCCCCAGGTGGTAAGGGTAGGTAACAACACATATGCCATGCTGATCCTCAACACGGGGGCCCCTCAGGGGTGTGTGCTCAGTCCCCTCCTGTACTCCCTGTTCACCCATGACTGCATGGCCAGTCACGACTCCAACACCATCATTAAGTTTGCTGATGACACAACAGTGGTAGGCCTGATCACCGACAACGATGAGACAGCCTATAGGAAGGAGGTTCGAGACCTGGCCATGTGGTGCCAGGATAACAACCTCTCCCTCAATGTGATCAAGACAAAGGAGATTGTGATTGATTGATTGTGGACTACAGGAAAAAAAAGAGGCCTGAGCACGCCCCCATTCTCATCGATGGGGCTGTAGTGGAACAGGTTGAGAGATTCAAGTTCCTTGGTGTCCACATCACCAATAAATTATCATGGTCCAAACACACCAAGACAGTCGTGAAGAGGGCACGACAAAGCCTATTCCCCCTCAGAAGACTGAAAAGATTTGGCATGGGTCCTCATATCCTCAAAAGGTTCTACAGCTGCACCATCGATAGCATCCTGATTGGTTGCATCACCGCCTGGTATGGCAACTGCTCGGCCACCGACCGCAAGGCACTACAGAGGGTAGTACGTACGGCCCAGTACCTCACTGGGGCCAAGCTTCCTGCCATCCAGGACCTCTATACCAGGCGGTGTCAGAAAAGGCCCTCAAAATTGTCAAAGACTCCAGCCACCCTAGTCATAGACTGTTCTCTCTGCTACCGCACGGCAAGTGGTACCGGAGCGCCAAGTCTAGGTCCAAAAGGCTTCTCAACAGCTTCTACCCCCAAGCCATAAGACTCCTGAACAGCTAATCATTGCTACCCTGACTATTTGCACTGCCCCTCCACCCCCACCCCCCTCTTTTACGCTGCTGCTACTTTTCATCATAGGTACACGTCAACTATGACAGACAAATTGAGAATTTTTTTTCTCCAGAAAATCACATTGTAGGATTTTTAATGAATTTATTTGCAAATTATGGTGGAAAATAAGTATTTGGTCACCTACAAACAAGCAAGATTTCTGGCTCTCACAGACCTGTGACTTCTTCTTTAAGAGGCTCCTCTGTCCTCCACTCGTTACCTGGATTAATGGTACCTGTTTGAACTTGTTAGCAGTATAAAATACACCTGTCCACAACCTCAAACAGTCACACTCCAAACTCCACTATGGCCAAGACCAAAGAGCTGTCAAAGGACACCAGAAACAAAATTGTAGACCTGCACCAGGCTGGGAAGACTGAATCTGCAATAGGTAAGCAGCTTGGTTTGAAGAAATCAACTGTGGGAGCAATTATTAGGACATGGAAGACATACAAGACCACTGATAATCTCCCTCGATCTGGGGCTCCACGCAAGATCTCACCCCGTGGTTGTCAAAATGATCACAAGAACGGTGAGCAAAAATCCCAGAACCACACAGGGGGACCTAGTGAATGACCTGCAGAGAGCTGGGACCAAAGTAACAAAGCCTACCATCAGTAACACACTACGCCGCCAGGGACTCAAATCCTGCAGACCCAGACGTGTCCCCCTGCTTAAGCCAGTACATGTCCAGGCCCGTCTGAAGTTTGCTAGAGTGCATTTGGATGATCCAGAAGATAATTGGGAGAATGTCATATGGTCAGATGAAACCAAAATAGAACTTTTTGGTAAAGACTCAACTCGTCGTGTTTGGAGGACAAAGAATGCTGAGTTGCATCCAAAGAACACCATACCTACTGTGAAGCATGGGGGTGGAAACATCATGCTTTGGGGCTGTTTTTCTGCAATGGGACCAGGACGACTGATCCGTGTAAAGGAAAGAATGAATAGGGCCATGTATCGTGAGATTTTGAGTGAAGACCTCCTTCCATCAGCAAGGGCATTGAAGATGAAACGTGGCTGGGTCTTTCAGCATGACAATGATCCCAAACACACCGCCCGGGCAACGAAGGAGTGGCTTCGTAAGAAGCATTTCAAGGTCCTGGAGTGGCCTAGCCAGTCTCCAGATCTCAACCCCATAGAAGATCTTTTGGAGGGAGTTGAAAGTCTTTGTTGCCCAGCGACAGCCCCAAAACATCACTGCTCTAGAGGAGATCTGCATGGAGGAATGGGCCAAAATACCAGCAACAGTGTGTGAAAACCTTGTGAAGACTTACAGAAAACGTTTGACCTGTGTCATTGCCAACAAAGTGTCACGAACAGAAGAGGACCCAAGAGCGCAAGTTCAAATTCAGAGTTCTTTATTCAAGGTTACAGGCGGGAAGAGGAGTCCCAGGGGTGTCAGGGGTCTTTCAGGGTCCTCCTGTGGGTACCTGTGCTCCGGGGGTCACCAAATGTCCGGGGGTGTCCAGTCCAAGTGCTTAGTGTGTGTGTTCCCCAGTGATGGAGCGGGCGTATCGGGCTGAGGGTGGTGAAACGTCTGGGCACGCTCATCTGGTGGTCGGAGACCTGGGGGAACACACACACACAACAGCAATATGAATGGCAGGCAGAAGTACAGAACAGGGCTGGGCAAATATCGTGGTGAGAGACAGAAGGCAGAAACGAGTTACCGGAGGGGCTGAAGATCGGAGAGTAGTCGAGGTCCAGAAGGCAGGTTGGGATAGACGGGGCAGTAGAACAAGGAGGCAGTCAAGAAAGGATCGGTATCACAAACAGGAGTCAGAGCGCAGACAGGCAGGTTACTGGTCCGGGTTTGAAGACGATCTGACAGGGCTTGGCTGAAAAACAGGGCTTGATATACTGGGAGAGGTAGTGGGGAAATGCAGTTCAGCTGGCAGAGTAATTAGAACAGAGTGAGGCAAGGTGAGGATGGTGAGTGGGAAATGCAGTGCAGCTGGCCAGGTAACAAGAGCAGAGCAGGGCAGGTGGAGCTAGTTAGGCTGAGTAGAGAGAGGGAGGTGAGCAGAGTGGAAGATAATTGAATGCAATTAATGTTGCTACCAGGGAGAGAGAGTGCTCATGACAGGACCCCCCCTCCAAGGGACGGCCCCAGAAGTCCCAAGAACAACATCATGCCGGGAGGGTGGAGGGGAGCAGGCGGCGGGTCAGAACTCCTCCGAGCGGTCCGAGTGAATCTCCTCATCCTCAGAAGGAGCTGGAGGGTCACGGTCGGGAGACAGGACAGGCACTGAGACAGGAGCAGGGCGGGCCGGACGGCTAGGAACCCCTCTTGGGACGGCCCCTACGGATTGCAGGCTGATCAGGATGTAGTCGGTGGAAGTCAGTGATAAGGGTCCGGTCCACTATCCTCCTGGCCGGGATCCAGGTCCTCTCCTCTGGACCATATCCCTCCCAATCAACGAGGTACTGGAGACCCCTACCCCTTCGCCTAGAGCGGAGCAGCCGCCGGACGGTGAAGACAGGACCGCCATCTACGAGGCGCGGAGGAGGTGGCGCCGGAGCTGCAGGGACCAGGGGACTTTCATGGACCGGCTTGACCTTGGAGACGTGGAAGGTGGGGTGGACCCGCATGGAAGCGGGCAACTGAAGTCGGACCGCCGTTGGACTGATGACTTTCTGCACAGGAAAAGGACCAATGAAGCGAGGGGCCAGCTTTCGTGATACAACCCGCAGCGGCAGATCCCGGGCAGACAGCCAGACCTTCTGACCAACCCGGTAAGTAGGTGCTGGGGTCCTCCGTCGGTTGGCACCGACGGCGTAGCTGGTTCCAGACTTCAGGAGCACAGTGCGAGCCTGGGCCCAGAGTGCGGCGGCAGCGGCGGGCATACGCAAGAGCAGACGGACAGGTGGCATCCGCCTCCTGGCTGGCAAACAGTGGAGGTTGATACCCGTAGACACACTGAAAGGGGGGAGAGCCCGGTGGAGGAACTGGTGAGTGAATTATGGGCATATTCCACCCAGAGCAGGTGTTGAGCCCAGGCCCGGGGGATTTTGGGAAGCCACACACCTCAGTGCCTTCTCCAGCTCCTGGTTCATGCGTTCAGTCTGGCCGTTTGACTGCGGGTGGAATCCAGACGATAGGCTGGCGGTGGCCCCAAGGAGACGACAGAACTCCTTCCAAAAGGTTGCTGAGAATTGCGGGCCCCGGTCTGACACTATATCCTGGGGTAGGCCATGGATACGAAACACATGTTCCAGGACCACCTGGGAGGTCTCTTTAGCAGAGGGTAGTTTGGGAAGGGGGCACGAAGTGGGTCATCTTACTAAAGCGGTCAACAATGGTAAGGATGACTGTGTGTCCGTCAGAGGGCGGAAGGCCCGTAACAAAGTCCAGTGAAACGTGGGACCAGGGCCTCTTGGGTATGAGTAGGGGTTGCAGCAACCCAGCAGGAGGCTGGTTGGGAGTCTTGTTTCGGTTACAAGTGGGACAAGCTCGGATGAATTCTCGGACATCCCGTCTCATCCCCCGCCACCAGAACCGCTGGCGGACCAGATGAAGGGGTGCGAGTGATGCCGGGATGACAGGCCAGACGGGATTCGTGCCCCCACTGAATCACAGGTGACCTGAGATTTGCTGGAACAAACAGACGGTTGGGGGCGCTGGTGCTTGGACCTGGCTGGTCCCGAAGAGCCTCCATGACCTGCTTCTCGATCTCCCAGGTGAGGGCCGCAACGACCAAGTGGCTGGGAAGAATGGGAGCTGTCATGGCGGTGGTCTCGTCCTTCTGAAACATCCGGGAAAGAGCATCAGGTTTGATGTTGCGAGATCCCGGGCGGTAGGAGAGCGTGAAATTGAAGCGCGTAAAGAACAGAGACCACCGCTGTTGACGGGAGTTCAGCCTCCTGGCTGTTTGGATATACTCCAGGTTCTTGTGGTCTGTCCACACTACGAATGGTTCCTTTGACCCCTCTAACCAGTGCCGCCATTCTTCAAGGGCGAGCTTGACAGCCAACAGCTCGCGGTTCCCAATGTCGTAGTTGCATTCGGCAGGGGTTAGCCGACGGGAGTAGAAGGCACAGGGGTGCATCTTGCCATCCTCAGCTGCTCTTTGAGAAAGCACTGCACCCACTCCCACGTCCGAAGCATCTACCTCCACCACAAACTGCCTTGCTGCATCTGGCATCTGGAGGATGGGAGCAGAAGTGAAACATGTCTTGAGGATATTGAAGGCCTTATCAGCAGCTGATGTCCATTGGTACGGTTGTTTAGTGCTGGTTAGCGCCGTGAGGGGTGCAGCCACTGTGCTATAGTTTCTGATGAATCTCCTATAAAAGTTGGCAAAGCCCAGGAACTGTTGCAACTTCTTCCGAGACTCAGGAACTGGCCAGGAAGTGACAGCCGACACCTTCGTGAGATCCATCTGAATGCTGCCCTCGGTCACCACATACCCCAGGAATGAAACGGTCTTGGCATGGAACTCGCACTTCTCTGCCTTCACGAAAAGAGAGTTCTCCAGCAGGCGGCGCAGGACCAACCGGACGTGGTGCGTGTGTTCTGACAGAGTCTTTGAGAATATTAAAATATCGTCAAGGTACACAAATACGAACGTATTTAGCATGTCCCTGAGGATATCATTCACTAGGGCTTGAAAAACTGCTGGGGCATTGGTGAGGCCGAAGGGCATGACGAGATATTCATAGTGGCCGGTTGGTGTGTTGAACGCTGTCTTCCATTCGTCTCCCTCCCTCATCCGCACCAGATGGTAGGCATTGCGAAGGTCCAGCTTAGTGAATACAGTGGCTCCCTGCAGCAGTTCGAAGGCAGACGAAAGTAAGGGCAGTGGGTAGCGATTCTTAACCGTGATGTCGTTCAGACCCCGGTAATCTATGCATGGACGAAGAGAACCGTCCTTCTTGCCGACAAAGAAGAATCCCGCTCCTGCGAGGGAAGACGACGGTCTAATTATCCCGGAGGCAAGAGAGTCATTAATGTAGTCCTCCATGGCCTTTCTTTCCGGGGCTGACAGTGAATACAGACGACCCTTGGGAGGTGCTGTGCCAGGCAGGAGATCAATCGCGCAGTCATAGGGTCTGTGTGGGGGGTAGAGATGTCGCCTTGGATTTGTTGAACACCTCTTTCAGGCTGTGGTAACAGGCCGGAACATTGGATATGTCGGAGGTAGCGCTAGACCCTTCCCGGTGAACGGGCAGGGTGGCCCCCTTAAACAGGTCTGGTGACAACTCCTTCCCCACTCACGGACTGTTCCTGTCTCCCAGTCGATGTGGGGGTTGTGCTGACGGAGCCACGGGTATCCAAGAATGAGTGGTTGGCCAGGTGAGTGTAGGAGGTGAAACTGGATGGACTCCTGGTGGTTTCCTGACAGCAGGATTGTCACAGGGGCGGAGATATGAGTGACAGTGCCAAGATGATGCCCATCCAGGGCTCGTGCAGGAATGGGTTGTGTCAGTTGATGATGGTTCACGCCCAGTTGCTGTGCAAGCTCAGGGTCCATGATGTTTGCTTCGGCTCGGAATCCACAAGGGCGGCCAATGTATGAGTCTTGTCAGAAAGCTGAAGGCGGAGATGAAGCAGGGTCTTTCGGATGGAGGGAGACTGAAGGCTTGTTGAGCTCACCCGGATCTCCCCTACACCTGGTGAGCTGCGGCTTTTGCCGGACAAGTAGCGACACGGTGATTCTCGCCACCACAGTAGAGGCAAAGGTTGGAGCTTAGACGGCGCCGACGCTCCTCGGGAGTCAGAGAGGCACGGCCAATCTCCATGGGCTCAGGCTGATTGAGTTGGCTATGGGACTTGACAGGCAGGGGCTGGACAGAAGCGGTATCGACCCGAGTACGGATGGCAGGTTGACTGAGACGGCCCTTCTCCCTCCTCCGGGGTCTGTATACGGCGGTCAATGCGAACGGCAAGGTCAATGGCGGCATCAAGCGTTGAGGGCGGGTCATGGGAAACAAGCTCGTCCTTGATATAGTCCGCCAGGCTATGGAGGAAGGCTTGCACCAGTGCCTCTGGGTTAAACGAGCTTTGACTGGCCAGGGTACGAAAGTCAATGGAGAAGTCTGCCACTGTCCGATTGCCCTGACGGATGGTGAGCAGAGCTTGTGACGCTTCGGCTGTTGGCGAGCCTAGGTCAAAGACCTTTAACATCTCCTCCTCAAAGGCACTGAAGGAGGCACAGGCTGGGGTTTGCCGGTCGAATTCCGCCGTTCCCCACAACCGAGCTCGACCGGTGAGATGTGTGATGACATACCCCACCTTGGCTCCCTCTGTTGAGAAAGTCCTGGGCTGTAGTGCAAACTGGATTCGGCAGCTGCTCAAGAATGGTCTTACTTGCTTCTGGTTGCCATCAAAGCGTTCGGGTTCCCAATCCTTGGTTCAGGAGCGTGGGGATCTGGTGGCAGCACTGCCGGGCCTGCAGCATTGGGACCTCCAGCGGAGGGATGAAGGAGTATCGGTGGTACAGGAACAAAAGGACCAGGGGGGTGCAGGTGGAGTAGCCGGGCTTGAGAGTAGTTGCAGGGCTTGGGCTAGCTGTTGTTGCTGCAGTTGGAACTGTTGTTGCTGCTGGTTGAATAGCTGGAGAAGGGAAGCGATGTCGCCAGCCATCCGATTTATGTCTCCCTCAGAGCGTTCCAGTCGCTGTAGGGCAGTCCTCTCTGGCTCTTCCTCCATCGTGGTCAGGGAGTGCGCTGGGTCCATGATGGTCAGATCGTTCTGTCACGAACAGAAGAGGACCCAAGAGCGCAAGTTCAAATTCAGAGTTCTTTATTCAAGGTTACAGGCGGGAAGAGGAGTCCCAGGGGTGTCAGGGGTCTTTCAGGGTCCTCCTGTGGGTACCTGTGCTCCGGGGGTCACCAAATGTCCGGGGGTGTCCAGTCCAAGTGCTTAGTGTGTGTGTTCCCCAGTGATGGAGCGGCGTATCGGGCTGAGGGTGGTGAAACGTCTGGGCACGCTCATCTGGTGGTCGGAGACCTGGGGGAACACACACACACAACAGCAATATGAATGGCAGGCAGAAGTACAGAACAGGGCTGGGCAAATATCGTGGTGAGAGACAGAAGGCAGAAACGAGTTACCGGAGGGGCTGAAGATCGGAGAGTAGTCGAGGTCCAGAAGGCAGGTTGGGATAGACGGGGCAGTAGAACAAGGAGGCAGTCAAGAAAGGATCGGTATCACAAACAGGAGTCAGAGCGCAGACAGGCAGGTTACTGGTCCGGGTTTGAAGACGATCTGACAGGGCTTGGCTGAAAAACAGGGCTTGATATACTGGGAGAGGTAGTGGGGAAATGCAGTTCAGCTGGCAGAGTAATTAGAACAGAGTGAGGCAAGGTGAGGATGGTGAGTGGGAAATGCAGTGCAGCTGGCCAGGTAACAAGAGCAGAGCAGGGCAGGTGGAGCTAGTTAGGCTGAGTAGAGAGAGGGAGGTGAGCAGAGTGGAAGATAATTGAATGCAATTAATGTTGCTACCAGGGAGAGAGAGTGCTCATGACACAAAGGGTATATAACAAAGTATTGAGAAACTTTTGTTATTGACCAAATACTTATTTTCCACCATAATTTCATTTAAATAAATTCATTAAAAATCCTACAATGTGATCTTCTGGATTTTCTTTTCTCATTTTGTCTGTCATAGTTGACGTGTACCTATGATGAAAATTACAGGCCTCTCTCATCTTTTTAAGTGGGAGAACTTGCACAATTGGTGGCTGACTAAATACTTTTTTCCCCCACTGTACTCAATTTCTCAGATGCGTTCAGATTCAGTTTTCAAATCCAGTTCTCTAAATTCAGAATCAAAACCAGAGACAACATCCTGATACTTTGCATGCCAGGAAAGGTAGAGGAGAACAGATTGAATCAAACTCTTTCTGTGGTAAACAGAATATAGCGGTACCAACAGAGCAGTTTCTGAAGCCAATGTGGCATGTTTCATTTATTTTCTTCCTATTAATTTGGGCTGTACGCTATTATGACCCCATTCCTGAAAGCTTTCTGTTCCCCTCTATGATGCTTACAGGCCGCGCAGAACACGTTAGAAGGGAGTGTGATAAAAATGTAATTAGTCCCCCATAAGAATATAGTTGAATAGCCCTGTCATAGCCCTTCCACTCCCTATTTAATCTTGCTCTTGTGACTGACTGGGTCCGAACCGGGTCTCCTGCATGTCACAAGACAGTGATAGCCGACAAACTCTAGAGCCAAATAAATTCAACATGCCACATTGGCTTCAGAAAACGCTCTGTTGGGTACCACTAGCTTTTGTTTACCACAGAGAGAGTTTTATTCTATTTGTTCTCCTCTATCTTTCCTGGCTGGCAAAGTGCCAGGATGTTGTCTCTGGTTTTTATTTCTGAATTTAGGGAACTGAATTTCAAAACTGAATCTGAATGCATCTGAGAAGCTGAATATATGCAGCTTTGTAAATTTGAAATTATAGTTTGTAAACGTGATACACAGACAATGAATGCAATATCTACCATATTGAAACTGAATATATAAATATTGAATTTGAATATTCAAATACATTTGAATTGAATGTTAAAACTGAATGCAATATTCGTTAAATTCAGTTTATTAATTAAATTATTACATTTCAGATGTAATATTTTAATTCAAATTCAAAAACATTGAATTAAAATATAGCTTCTGTTGGCAATTAAATCGCTCATTAGTAAGAGCCTGGTGGTGCCGGTGGTTCATGGACACGTGTGTTAATAGAGAGCTCTAATTACCCACAGTTGCAGCTACTGTAGGTCTGTAATTTAATGAAATCATACCTTTTCTCTGGCGGTGGCTCTGAGCTGCTGGGCATCATCTATCTTGTCTAAATTGTGGCAACATCCTGTGTTTTTCTTACGCTTGGCTAACACAACTGTACATAAATGTTCACCTGTGTGTGTGGGTGTGTGTGTGTGTGTGTGTGTGTGTGTGTGTGTGTGTGTGTGTGTGTGTGTGTGTGTGTGTGTGTGTGTGTGTGTGTGTGTGTGTGTGTGTGTGCTTGCTTGTGAGCGTGTGTGTGTGTTACACTGTTCACCAGACATGGGCCTGTCTAGTGAACAGTAAATGCCCATCACTCTTTGCCTGCCATTGCTCCAGTCACTGTGATGCCTCAGCGTATTGGCATCTACGACGGCATGTCGATAAGGATTTTAACTGCATTACAAAATGGGCAATGGTGGCCTTTATGTGTTTCATTGTCACACACCTAAAAGTAATGGCTCCTCAGACCTGCAATTCATCACCAGCTTCCACCATGCAGCCTTTCTCTTTAAATTATTCAGTTTATGTGTGTGTACACACACACTCAAAGTCACTTTAGTTTATGATGGAACATCATGGCTCTATGGTAGAATGACATTGGTAGACAGCTTGAACCACCCACACATTTTACATTTAAGTAATTTAGCAGACACTCTTATCCAGAGCAACTTACAATAGTGAGCGAGTACATTTTCATATTTTTCCGTACTGGCCCCCCGTGGGAATCAAACCCACAACCCTGGCGTTCCAAGTGCTATGCCCCACCAACTGAGCAACACGGGAAAACTTCTGCTGCATTTGAAAGGTTTGGCCCAGAAACTATTATGACCACTCTATTGAAAGCTGCGACTCTCACAAACACGTTTTGCCCTAGGACACCCACAAGCCTCACAAGACTAATCTGAAGGTCCCCGGTACCAGTTAAAAAAAGGAATGGAATTATATATGGAGATTGTTTAGTGCCTAAAATAAGGGGATAAATACATGTTCAAAAATATATATAAATAGTTTCCTGATCTTTCTTATGTCTCTCATTTATAGGACAGACACTTCAGAACAAACTTCCTTTAGATTTTTTGGGCGACTGTCTGTTGTTTCATGTAGTGAATCTGTTATTCAATGTGTTTCTATTGTCTAATAGCAGTAATGCCAAATTCTATGTTTCATCCAATAATTTTCATATATATATATATTTTTTTTGCTCCCTTAAGTGATCTTGAAATTCAAAATCAAAAAGCTAAATGATCCTTGGTATGACCACCTTAGAAAGGGCTTAGACTCTAGAGGGTTCAAGTAATCACATTATCCCCACACACCTGCAGCATATAATAACTCAGATACAAAGCTATATCTTCCATCTGTTTTGCTCTCAGCACTCGTACAAAACTCTGGAGTATGTTGTCTGTCCTACAGATTCTGTCCACGAAAGTGTACATCTTTCTGAACACTTATTAACAGGGCTGAAATCATTATTGGCACAAATCTCCAAAATGTTTTTACCACAAAATTCCATCCCATTTCAGGGCAAGAGTGTTGTTGACAAGCCATCATCCCACAAAACCGTAACTTCATAGAAATCCCATATTTGTCCCAAAAGGGTTTTCCATAGTTTTGTACTTCAGTTTGGATATGGAAACTCTACCAGGAGAAGACAGCTTTACCCTCGGGTTGACAATCAGTGAGAGAGAGAGAGAGAGAGAGAGAGAGAGAGAGAGGGGAGGGAGAGAGAGAGAGAGAGAGAGAGAGAGAGAGAGAGAGAGAGAGAGAGAGAGAGAGAGAGAGAGAGAAAACCATGGATTCTATTAAAAATACTAGTTTGCATGGAATATTCTTTATTAAACCCTTGCTGTGCACCAGGAGGCCTGTTGGCAAAGGAGTGATTACATTTTTTATGTACGTTCGCTTACTGGGCTCTGGCAACCGCTGTACCCTTGCTTTCAATTTTGTGGCTGACTGATGGAGATGTTTAGTTGCCCCGAGCAACAGTGAGAAGCCACAGAGACTGAAGACTGGCAGGCAGGCAGGCAGGCTTAAGCCGGGCAGAAATGCTCGTTAGCCCAAGCCATGTTGCCATGGTTGATTAAATACTCAACCCTGTATTCTTAATTCGTTTTCTTGAGTGTTCTCTTGTTTGACCCTTTTCATAAGAACCATGGGAATGAAATAGAGGATCTTGGATCAGTTTCTTTCTGTCACCCTGTTGAGGTCAAACAAGGTTTGGTGTAAGTACTTTGTCTTTGGTCTATTGGTACAATGTCTTTGGTCTATCGGTACAATGTCGTTGGTCTATTACCCCCATAGGAGGCCATTAAGACAAGTGAAAGGTTGACAGGTAAAACATTTCGCTCTCTGTCACAACTGAAAGGTTGAGCAGAACACAAGCCTGCTTCGAATAACAGCTCCAATCCTCACATAGTCCTCCTCTGCGGCCCCCACGGCCTGCCTAATAATTTTCAGGCGATTACCAACTTGGTACAAGCCATTTGACTCAATTCCCCAAGAGACAGGAAGGAAAGGAAGGAGGACAGGAAAGAAGAAAAAATAAGAACAAAACAACAATATGCGCTAGTCTGTACGTCAAAACCTGCAGTCACCTCGCGTCCTGGAAAGGAGGACATTAGAAGAAGAAACTTCATTGTGTATTTTGTTTCCATCTAGCTAAAGTGCCAGTACTGCAGAATCAGCTGCTGATGTGTGCTGTGCTTGTTACCCGACACTCTCATTTACATATAGAGCACCCAGACTTCAGAATGTAAGTGGACTTTAACAGTGAGATACTGTAACTCTCCTGTTTATTGCTTTTCATGCTGCAGTGATTACCTGAGAAGTGCAACTTTTCAAACGTGACAGTGAAATCCATAGACAAATAATTGTCTGAGACCACTGTTTTTCACAGAGTCACCTGCAGCGAGTGAATGAAGAACCAACCTGGCCAATGATATACTAATATACAGTGGCTTGCGAAAGTATTCACCCCCCTTAGCATTTTTCCTATTTTGTTTCCTTACAACCTGGAATTAAAATGGATTTGTTGGGGGTTTGTATCATTTGATTTACACAAAATGTCTACCACTTTGAAGATGCAAAATATTTTTTATTGTGAAGCAAACAAGAAATAAGACAACAATACAGAAAACTTGAGCTTGCATAACTATTCACCCCCCCCCCCCAAAAGTCAATACTTTGTAGAGCCACATTTTCAGCAATTACAGCTACAAGTCTCTTGGGGTATGTCTCTATAAGCTTGGCACATCTAGACACTGGGATTTTTGCCTATTCTTCAAGGCAAAACTGCTCCAGCTCCTTCAAGTTGGATGGGTTCCGCTGGTGTACAGCAATCATTAAGTCATACCACCGATTCTCAATTGGATTGAGGTCTGGGCTTTGACTAGGCCATTCCAAGACATTTAAATGTTTCCCCTTAAACCACTCGAGTCTTGCGTTAGCAGTATGCTCAGGGTCATTGTCCTGCTGGAAGGTGAACCTCCGTCCCAGTCTCAAATCTCTGGAAGACTGAAACAGGTTTCCCTCAAGAATCTCCCTGTATTTAGCACCATCCATCATTCTTTTAATTCTGACCAATTTCCCAGTCTCTGCCGATGCAAAAAACATCCCCACAGCATGATGCTGCTACCACCATGCTTCACTGTGGGGATGGTGTTCTTGGGGTGATGAGAGGTGTTGGGTTTGCGCCAGACATAGCGTTTTCCTTGATGGCCAAAACACTCCGTTTTAGTCTCATCTGACCAGAGTACCTTCTTAAATATGTTTGGGGAGTCTCCCACATGCCTTTTGGCGAACACCAAACGTGTTTGCTTATTTTTTTCTTTAAGCAATGGCTTTTTTTCTGGTCACTCTTCCATAAAGCCCAGATCTGTGGACTGTACGGTTTAAAGTGGTCCTATGGACAGATACTCCAATCTCCACTCTGGAGCTTTGCAGCTCCTTCAGGGTTATCTTTGGTCTCTTTGTTGCCTCTCTGATTAATGCCCTCCTTGCCTGGTCTGTGAGTTTTGGTGGGCGGCCCTCTCTTGTCAAGTTTGTTGTGGTGCCATATTCTTTCCATTTTTTAATAATGGATTTAATGGTGCTCCTTGGGATGTTCAAAGTTCCGGATATTTTTTTATAACCCAACCCTGATCTGTACATCTCCACAACTTTGTCCCTGACCTGTTTGGAGAGCTCCATGGTCTTCATGGTGCCGCTTGCTTGGTGGTGCCCCTTGCTTAGTGTTTATGCAGACTCTGGGGCTTTTCAGAACAGGTGTATATATACTGAGATCATGTGACAGATCATGTGACACTTAGATTGCACACAGGTGGACTTCATTTAACTAATTATATGACTTCTGAAGGTAATTGGTTGCACCAGATCTTATTTAGGGGCTTCATAGCAAAGGTGGTGAATACTAACTGTAAGTCGCTCTGGATAAAAGCGTCTGCTAAATGACTGAAATGTAAATGTAAATGTACATATGCATGCACCACTTTTCCATTATTAATTTTTTAGAATATTTTGAAAAATATATATATTTTTTCATTCCACTTCACCAATTTGGGCTATTTTGTGTATGTCCATTACATGAAATCCAAATAAAAATCCATTTAAATTACAGGTTGTAATGCAACAAAATAGGAAAAACGCCTAGGGGGATGAATACTTTTGCAAGGCATTGTACTGTAGACCTATGTGGTATTGTGATGTTGGTTTATCGGATATTGTGAAATGTATAATTGTGATATGATGACAGTGAAAATGTGATAGATACACAAACATGAGCAATAAAGGAAAAGGCTACAGCCAATGGCTAAAAGTTAATCTGCTTTTCTTAAACTTGATATACAACTCTGCAAACAACCCATTAGAATTAATTTACATTTCCAATATCAACTCGACAAGTTGGACCATAGAAAAGACACAAAACTATCATCGCGTCATAAATACATCAGTTTGCATTTTCCCTAAAATGATGCAATCTGTCAACGTCAACTAATCTGGATGAAAATTATATTACTAACCAAGAAACAACTTTTGTTTTCTTGTCCAGTCAGCATCCAATTATTTATTACTCTGGCATTATGCTAAACATAATCTTAGCTCTGCTGCAGGACTTTACAAGTGATTTATAGACATTCAATTTGTTTGTACACCATAGAAAGGAAATGACAGACAGAAAAGGACAGGGAAATATGTCAACTGTTGTCGTGAATGATAAGAAAACACAATGGGAGATACAGTATATAAGCTCTTTGACCAACATTAAACATACGAACAGACATCTCAGACACAAGGCGCAAGCCTGCGTAGACAGAAATACAGAGTGGGGGACATTCAATCAAATCAAATTAAAATCATAATGTCAATTAGCAGACACTTGGCCTAACCTTGTTTTATCCAAAGCAATTTACAGTCATTTAAACATACAATATGTGGTCCGTGCGGGAATCAAACCAATGTCTTTTTGTTTACGAACAGAATCCCAGCAGGCAAAGTTGGTTGAAATGTCATCATTGGGATGCACCATCCAACCCAGTGGCATAGAGTACTTAAGTAGAAATACTTTAAAATACCACTTAAATCGTTTTTGGGGGTATCTGTACTTTACTTTACTATTAATATTTTTGAGAACTTTTACTTCACTAAATTCCTAAAGAAAATAATGTACTTTTTACTCCCTACATTTTCCTTGACACCCAAAAGTACTCGTTACATTTTTAATACTTAGCAGACAGGAAAATTGTCAAATTCACGCACTTATCAAGAGAATACGTGGTCATCCCTACTGCCTCTGATCTGGCGGACACACTAAACACAAATCCATCATTTGTAAATTATGTCTGAGTGTTGGAGTGTGCCCCAGGCTATCCGTACATTTTAAAAACAAGAAAATTGGGTTCTTTTTCCACCACTGATCCAACCAACTGATCCATTGAACCAACAATTCACACATGCAAAAGAAAACATTAAATCCAATCCCACAGAAACAGAGGAGGCAATCATTGCTCAATAAAGACCCCCAGTGCCCCCGGTGGCCCTGGTCCTACAGAGACAAGCGCTGGGTCTCTACGTATTAACCTCCACAGTAGAGAGAGACACATGGACAACAGAGGCGATTGACTAAGACTGAGGCATGCTCTCAGGCAGATTAGCCTTTAGTCTTGGGAGAAGATGCACTGTGACTTTGACTACTTATTGCTTCCCACCCGAATGGATCATACATCTATGGTATCGATCGTCCCCAGTGCTTCAGAGCTCTAATTGCGGCGCAGCTTTGCATTTCTCCGACAGTAATAGGTTACACAGAAGAATAAAGATGCAGTTGCAGGATATTGATCAGCAGGAATCGACACCTCAAGGCAAAATTAACGAGACAATTCATGAGGGTCGATACAATTTCCCCTCGCTCTGCAAAATAAGGAGTTTTTTTCTATTTTCTCTCTCTCTCTCTCTCTCTCTCTCTCTCTCTCTCTCTCTCTCTCTCTCTCTCTCTCTCTCTCTCTCTCTCTCTCGCTCTCTCGCTCTCTCGCTCTCTCTCACTCTCTCTCTCTCTCTCTCTCTCTCTCTCTCTCTCTCTCGCTCTCTCTCGCTCTCTCATGTATTCTAAATAAAACTGCTGATTTAGTCTCTCTTTTCAAATGGTGGGTCACAGACTATTTAAAGTTTATCATAGAGTATCAGTTGTAAAACTGGCAGAAATCACAGTATGGATTAGTGGAGAGCGAAGCGCCAAATGTTTAACTGTAATTGAGATGGGGCCTTTCCTTGTGGCGATGTTCAACTGTAAATGAATAGTCTGGGCTGTGTCATCCGATTCATTATGTTACAGCAAATCTCATCGTCCAATATGTGAAAGAGTTAATTGGCACCATATCCCCTATCCTCAGATGTCTGCACATCAATAACAACAGGAAGGGAGACATTCTAAATGAAGATTATTTTGTTTCAGTGTTCTAGATTTATGTGGGACATGTTGCTAACAAGCTACATTGATAGCACAGCCATTAACTGACGGTGAAATAATGAGAACCATTACACAATGAACACATTCCACCTTCTAAAAAGAAAACAATGGAACGGCATCATTCAGGCTTCACAACAATATGATAATAGTTTCACAGCATGGTGGTTGTGGTGAGAGAGAGAGGCTGGCTGATTTCAACATATTAACGTTGCAAACCTGGGTTCAGAGACTATTAAAAATCAGGTAACATTATATTTTAAGGGGTCCTAATTACAGTGTAATTACACATTTGTTATTACACTGCAACAAGTATTGTAGTTAATTGTAATAACGTATAGTTACATAGTAATAACAACATGTAACTGGTGGTAATTGCAGTCTGTAGTTACAGAGGTGTAACAACAAATGCTTGTTACCATGTTTGTTACAAATCACCAATTATGTGTTAATTCTCTTCTCAGCTGCATCCGATTCAGTAATAACTGTCACAAGGTTGTAATCTCTTGTGGACAGATGTGCTGGGTGTCCGAGATTTAGTACTGAGTGATTAGTGATTTTTGAGGTCGGTTCGGTTTAATAAATATATCAGTTGTTGTGTATATTACTTTTTTTTTTTTTATGACTTGGTCATCATCTCATCTCTATAGAGCTTCTGCATATGCTGTCTGACAAAATCACTATTTTGTAGTTCTTCAAAGTAAATAAGACATACTTTTATGACTGCTGAATACCAACTATCAATCACTTAGATAATGTTTTTTCAGGTAAAGATACCTTGCGAAGCAACAGCTGATCTCTATATCCCCAAATGAGAAAATAAACACACTAATACAACACAGAGTACATATCTGTTATATCTGCATAAGTGCAAGGTTGTCGCTAGTTGTTACACAGGATTTAGCTATTTAAAGTGAAGTGTAACTTTATAGTTACCAGTGACCAATTTCTATATAATTACTTGTTACTCATTACCAAGTGAAAATATCTACAAACAAAAGATTAACTTCTACTTTAGCCAACTTTATTTTATATGTTAAAAGACCTTACATTTCTTACAAAATTGTAAGGATTTGTATTGTTTGATTAATAAAAATGATTAATTAGATTAAACAAAGACATAGGCCTGCTCAATAACATAAAAATAACTATTGTAGTGGTGGCTCAAATCTGTAGCCCATGGTATAGTGAGTAGCCTAGATAGCTAATTTCTTAAAATGGGATTTTATTTTTCTTCCCTTTCTAGCATTACAAGTATGCCTAACATGGAAATTGACAACTCTGTCTCTGACTCTGTCTTCATCTGATTATTTCTTGTAAGCATTTTCCCATCCTGGAGTCTGAGACCTTGTGGGAATATGTGTGTCACACCCTGATCTGTTTCACCTGTCTTTGTGATTGTCTCCACCCCCCTCCAGGTGTCACCCATCTTCCCCATTATCCCCAGTGTATTTATACCTGTGTTCTCTGTTTGTCTGTTGCCAGTTCATTTTGTTTAATCGAGCCTACCAGAGATTTTCCCCTTGCGACTGGCTTGTGCAAGTTCCTGTTTTCTAATTTTCCCGGGTTTGACTATTCTGCCTGCCCTGACACTGAGCCTGCCTGCCGTCCTGTACCTTGTCACACCACCCTGGATTATTGACCTCTGCCTGCCCTGACCCTGCTTGCCGTTCTGTACCTTTTGGACTCTGATCTGGATTACTGACCTCTGCCTGCCCTTGACCTGTCGTTTGCCTGCACTCTGTTTTTGTAATAAACTTTTGTTACTTCGACACTGTCTGCATCTGGGTCTTCTCCTGAAACGTGATACCATGGCCCCTATGTATGAAGATTAATGATGATATGAACATCTGAAAGATGCAGACCCCAGATTCTGAGACCTTGGCTTGTGCAGATCAGAGCACTCAGATCAAGCAAATGAGCAAATGCAAATGAGAGATTATGATTTTGTTATAGGTCCAACTCCCCTCTTCCCCCACCATTCCAACACCTTGACAGCAGTCAGATCACTAACTAGCTCTGGTCCAGGGCGTTACGTGCGGCTGAGCCTGCCATTATGACAGGACACCAGCAGTGCAGTGGGCTTGTGTTTGCCAAAAACATATTTTATTCCTGGACCTCAAGTTACATCCCTGCGCCTTCTTCTCCCATCGCCTCAACACCACGGAGAGGAATTATGATGTGGGGAATCGTGAGCTTCTTGTGGTGAAGACGCCGTTGGAGGAGTGGAGGCACTGGCTGGAGGGGGCGGAACATCCGTTCATTGTGTGGACAGACCACAAGAACTTGGAATATCTCCACACCGCCAAGCGTCTCAATTCCAGGCAAGCTAGGGGGGTCCTGCTTTTCCCTCTCATACCGACCGGGATCCAAGAATGTCAAGCCAGATGCGCTGTCACACCGCTATTGCTCTCTGATTGCCCTGGAATCAGAGACCATCCTTCCCACCTCGTGCTCGGCAACGGCACTCAGTTGGGGTATAGGGAAGCAGGTCCGGGATGGGCAGCATTCCCAGCCAAACCCCGGGGGGGGGCAGAAAACCGGATGTTTGTTCCTGACGCTGTCCACTCCTCGGTCCTGGAGTGGGCCCACTCCTCCAGGCTTGCTTGCCACCCGGGCTCCCGTCGGACCCTGGCCTTTGTGCGACAACGCTTTTGGTAGCCTACCATGGTTCCAGACGTCTCTGCGTTTGTCGCCGCCTGCACGATCTGTGCGCAGAACAAGACTCCTCGGCAAGCTCCGGCTGGTCTCCTCCAACCCCTGCCTGTTCCTCACCATCCCTGGTCTCACATATCCCTGGACTTTGTCACGGGTCTTTCCCCGTCTGATGGCAATAACGCCATCCTGACTGTTATGTTTTTTTATGTGAACTCCAGAGTCCTTTATTACAGAGTTGTATCAATGAGGTGGTCGGTTTTCAATTGGATAACACTTATCATGTGGTTTGTGCAGGCTGACATATGATGTGTTGTGATGCTATCAGAAACTTTAACATTTATAACAAGCATGGTAACAAGCATTCGTTGTTACACCCCTGTAATTACAGATTGCAATTACCACCAGTTACATGTTGTTATTACAGTGTAACTATTAATTATTAAAATGAATTACAATACTGGCTACAGTGTACTGACATATGTCATTACACTCTAATAAGGACTCCTTAAAATGAAGTGTTATAAAATCATTTTTAATGCATTAACTGTGCTTTATTCAGCTTGACTGGCTTAAAGCGATACCTGTTGCTAAGCATGCTAGTTGATACCCATAGACTTCCAGTCATTGCACTAATGCTAGTTAGCATTGGCTTGCGAAACTACTTCTAAATTCCTTCATACTGGACACAGAGTCCACGAGTTCATCTGACTCTGCTCAAATCCCCAAGTATCCCTTTAATGAAACCAATAGAACAGTCCCAAAATCACAAATCAAACTGAATTTAAAGTGCATTTAAAATCCCATCTGGCACTCCATGCAGACTAAATCAAACTTAACTAAAGCAGAAGCAAAATTTGAAAATTTCAAATAGTATTTCAACCCAGGTCTGGAATGTTGGATCTGTGGAAGTATGTGACTGGACTGTTTTGTGGGGATCATTAACAGAGGAGTCTCTAACTGACGGGGTGTGATGTAATTACACACTCTCCGGTTGTGGTGCCCCACATGGGGGGCTCCTGTGGTGGCTAACGCGCACAATGCAGCGGTTTGGGGGTTTCAAAGGAACACTCACTGTTTTCTCCCAGCATACTTAGCAACAGGAAGCCAAAGTTTAATCGTTGCCTGGTCCGCCTCGTTTAATTAACAGTTTACACCCCTTTTTGGAGCATGGGCCACTGACAACAGTGAAGGGCTTGGTCTTGGAGCATGGGCCACTGACAACAGTGAAGGGCTTGGTCTTGGAGCATGAACAACTGACAACAGTGAAGGGCTTGGTCTTGGAGCATGAACCACTGACAACAGTGAAGGGCTTGGTCTTGGAGCATGAACCACTGACAACAGTGACGGGCTTGGTCTTGGAGCATGGGCCACTGACAACAGTGTGATCGTAGTGTAGTAGATCCAATAAGTGTGACTGGCTGGGAGTACTGGAGGTGAGATTTCTCACTGCTTGCTGAATCACAAACCTGACAGTCGAGTTGCCTCTGAGTTTGATAGGAGACTTCCTACAGGATTCTGTTAACAGAGCCTGTGTCCCAAATGGCACCATATTCCCTATATAGAGCACTGCTTTTGACCAAGTCCTAGGGCTCTGATCTAAAGTGGTGCATTATGTAGGGCAGGGTTCTTCAATTCCGGTCCTGGAGGGCCGAAACACTTATTTCTACCTGGTAGTTAATTGTACTCACCTGGTGTCCCAGGTCTGAATTAGCCCCTGATTAGAAGGAGAGGATGAAAAACAGAGGTGTTTCGGCCCTCCAGGACCGGAATTGAATAACCCTGATGTAGGGAATAGGGTGCTCTTGGGTAAACAGACTGGTTTAACGGGAAGACAGGAGAAAGTGCAGCTCCAACCTGACGTTCTCTGGTTTCTGTAATACACGTAGTCATCAATCTGAAGGACCCAATAAACTCTCCCGTGAATGGCCCACATTAAAATTACAGATATTTTACAGAGTCGACATGCACCATGTCGATCCAATCCCTGTTAGCGGCTTTAACGTCCTCTGTGACTGATCATGTGATCACTGATGCGGTTAAATGATGACATCATCAAACTGCATCAGCATTCACGGTAGTTAGTACCTATCAGGCACTCCCACTGCAGTTGTTATTACTCTTCCATCTCTCACACAGGAGGGGGGTATAACCTCAGCCAGCCTCCCTGAACCAACCACCATTATTTACTTTTCTTACAGTCTCTTGATGTATTTCGATGCAAGGGAGAGGGCTAACCCATTAATTAAGAATAAACTGAGTTGAAAGTGCTCCAGTGCAAGGAGTGACTGGTGTGTGTGTGTGTAGCTGTGTGTGTGTGTGTGTGTGTGTGTGTGTGTGTGTGTGTGTGTGTGTGTGTGTGTGTGTGTGTGTAGCTGTGTGTGTGTGTTTGTACCTGTGTTTGTGTGTTTGTGTGTGCGAGAGTGTGCATGCGTGTGTGTGTGTGTATTCTTGTCCTCCCCCAGTAGTACAGTGATTAATGAGGTGGCCATATCAGAGGGTCCCTTATCAAGTAACGGGATGCTCCTCGCCACTCACAGCAGCAGCAGAAGTGTTGCAGAAGACACAGCCAGGGTTAGACGACTGGATGTCTGGGTGTTTAGCTGGTGAAGTGAGACCAATGGCAGTTACAGATGTAGGATCTTAATTTGATCACCCTGTTTCAGGGCAACTTTCCTGCAATGCAGGACATTTTAAACTTGTACTGTAGTTGAGGTTTAAAAAGGCTTCTGAAGTTTGTAATTTCCACTTTGAAATTTCAGAATTAATTTTCCCTTAGGAAAAATGTATCAACCCCTACAAAAATGTCCATTAATTATAATCCACATAATGATTCACATGTCCTGTAGCTGCAGGATTATTTTCCTGCTGTAGCAAACTGGCTCAAATTAAGATCCTACACCGTGGTCCTCTGTAGCTCAGCTGGTAGAGCACGGCGCTTGTAACGCCAAGGTAGTGGGTTCGATCCCCGGGACCACCCATACACAAAAAATGTATGCACGCATGACTGTAAGTCGCTTTGGCTAAAAGCGTCTGCTAAATGGCATATTATTATTATTATTATTTAGGGGAAACAAGCAAGGCCAGCATAATTATATATAGCAATACATGTTAATGGCAAGCGCCTCCAAGAACATCAACCATTCACCCTCCCTTGTAAATTGTAAGAGAGACGAGTTGAGATTATATGCTCTTGGGGTTTTCTCTATGAGTCTCTTTGTGACTTAATTACATTTACATTTTACATTTTAGGCATTTAGCAGACGCTCTTATCCAGAGCGACTTACAGTTAGTGAATACATATATATATTTTTTTATACTGGCCCCCCGTGGGAAACGAACCCACAACTCTGGCGTTGCAAACGCCATGCTCTATCAACTGAGCTACATCCCTGCCGATGTAATGGACAGTGATTCACATGTATGATTTTTATGACAATGTGTGATTGCCCTACATTTTTATGTGGCAGGAGAAATCAGTAAATCTATGTATTGCAACCAACCCACTAGCTTCATAAGTAGACTCATCTCCTCAGATACTTTGCTTTCAACTTCATCAACTTTATGCATTAGATTTTATCAACTTTATGCATCAGATTTGATTAACTTTATGCATCGGATTTGATAAATTTTATGCATCGGATTTGATCAACTTTATGCATCAGATTTGATCAACTTTATGCATCAGATTTGATCAACTTTATGCATCAGATTTGATCAACTTTATGCATCAGATTTGATCAATGTTTTGCATCGGATTTGATCAACTTTATGCATCGGATTTGATCAACTTTATGCATCAGATTTCTGAAGAAGAGCTGAGTTTGCCTAGGGCCTTAACCTCCCGAGTGGTGCAGTGGTCTAAGGCACTGCATCGCAGTGCTAGCTGTGCCACTAGAGATCCTGGTTCGAATCCAGGCTCTGTCGTAGCCGTCCGTGACCGGGAGACCCATGGGGCGGCGCACAATTGGCCCAGCGTCGTCTAGGGTAGGGGAGGGAATGGCCGGCAGGGATGTAGCTCAGTTGGTAGAGCATGGTGTTTGTAACGCCAGGGTTGTGGGTTCGATTCCCACGGGGGTATCAAAAATGGTATGAAAATTAAAATAATGTATGCACTTACTTAACTGGATAAGAGTGTCTGCTAAATGACTAAAATGTAATGTAAATAAGATATACAGGTAACTGCCAAAATAAAGGAAACACTTGAGTAAATGAGGGATACAAACTATATTGAAAGCAGGTGCTTCCACACAGGTGTGCTTTCTGATTTAATTAGGCAATTAACTTCCCTTAGATTCATGTATTAAAATGCCCAGTTGCCCATTATTTTTGCTGCCATGGTTAGAAGAGATCTCAATGACTTTGAAAGAGGGGTCTCAAAGGAGCATAGGGGGTTTAAAGGGTGTGTTTGTGTGTGTGTGTGCGTGTGTGCGTCCGTGTGCGCACGTGTCTGTTGTCGTCCTCCCCCAGCAGTACAGTGATTAATGAGGTGGCCATATCAGAGGGTCCTTTATCAAGTAACGGGATGTTCCTCACTCATAGCAGCAGCAGAAGTAATAATAATAATAATATGCCATTTAGCAGACGCTTTTATCCAAAGCGACTTACAGTCATGCGTGCATACATTTTTTTTTGTGTGTATGGGTGGTCCCGGGGATCGAACCCACTACCTTGGCTTTACAAGCGCCATGCTCTACCAGCTGAGCTACAGAGGACCAGAAGTGTTGCAGAAGACACAGCCAGGGTTAGACGACTAGATGGCTGGGTGTGGGTGTGGGTGTGGGTGTGTGTGTGTGTGTGGGTGTGGGTGTTGGTGTGGGGGTGTGTGTGGGGGTGTGGGTGTGTGTGTGTATGTGGGGGGTGGGTGTGTGTGTGGGTGTGGGTGTAGGTGTGGGTGTGTGCGTGTGTGTGTGGGGGTGTGGGGGTGTGTGTGTGTGGGGGGGGGTGGGTGTGTGTGGGTGTGGGTGTGGGTGTGGGTGTGGGTGTGTGTGTGGGTGTGGGTGTGGGTGTGGGTGTGTGTGTGTGTGTGTGTGTGGGTGTGGGTGTGTGTGTGTGTGTGTGTGTGTGTGTGTGTATGTGGGGGGGTGTGGGTGTGTGTGTGTGGGGGGGATAATACCCATTATTTTCAGTTCCAGACATATTGTAGAATCTATGCCAAGGCACAATAAAGCTGTTCTGGTGACTCGTTGTTGATGTTTCCTTTATTTTGGCAGTTACCTGTAGTCATCATCACTATCGGGATTCAGTCTGCTCCTCGAGAGGCAGATTGAATCCTCTATCTGATTGATCAGCCACCAGTGCAGCATTATCTCACTAGTTTCCCCTGATAAGTATCACTATTGGGCTAGGAATAGAATACAAGATAACAGCTTCACAATCTTATCAAGACAGAGAGTATGCTACTTAATGAAGGCGTGTTCAGGAAAATATAACACTTTAGCACATATAATAAAGTGTGATAGTAACAAAAGTCTAAGCTCAAACTATGCAGCCATGCATAAGGTTTTCAATGAGGAACTTGTATTTTTACTCATTTAGCAGACACTCTTATCCAGAGCAATTAGAGTTAAGTGCCTTGCTCAAGGGCACATTGACAGATTTTTTTACCTAATTGGCTCGGGAATTCAAACCGGTGACTTTTTGGTTACTGGCTCAATGGTCTTAACCGCTAGGCTACCTGCCGCCCTAAGTATCCACTGAGTATTTGTTTCATTACATCAAACAGGAAACATTTTCCATTGGCCATTTGTGCTTGATGCGAACCCAATTGTTTCAAGTAAATATCATTGAGAACCATTCTTGGAATCGAACTTCAAACAAATAAGCCTGTGCATGGAAAGTATTTGAAGACACTCCTTGAGTATATGTAGTATGCAAACGAAACCGAATCAACTCGACATTTAAGCACCTAAGCACCTGTGCAGTACACCTACAGTACATGAAACCAAACATCTCAGAATCCTCAATAGTGTTGCTTCATTTGAATTCACTGACTGCACCTTCTTGGCTCAAAGGAAATTTCGAAGGAATCGTAATGAAAAAAATGCTAAATTAATACTTAATGGCCATGACATTTATTAGCATTCCCTCCGGTCTCTGGGGCAATAACTATGGGTATGTGTGGTGAGAGTGAACCCAGAATTCACAGTGCAATTTGGAGGAGGTATAGCTCTGCTAACAAGAGTGACGAGTGTGTGTGGTATGTTGTGTGTGTGTGTGTGTGTGTGTGTGTTTGTGCTGTTCGTGTGCATTCTGTTTTAATTGTTCACTCATTGTCTTTCCTGTTTGATGTAGTGTGTAACGGTCCTAATTGTCAGTGTTGTGCCTGCCCATTGTCTGTTGATCCAATGTGTTGTGTGACACTGTTGGCAGCGGAGTGGAGTGGCAATGAAAACGTTCAATCTAATGAAATTACTTTTTTTATTTCCTCCCTATTTGCCGTGAAATTTAAAGCGTGCGACACACAAAGACATCCTCTTCACTTTCCTTCCTGTCCTCTCTTCTCTTCTCTTCCCTCTCCTCCCTCTCCCTCGTTCCTCCTGCGTGTTGGAGAGGTCCGCTAGTCTCATTAGCTCTGCCTGGGCTGTTTCATGCCGTCTTTCCCCAGTGGCACCACTAGCACCATTAGCCCAGGCGTCGCTGTGAATTTAGACTGCCTGCCTGGGCAGACTGACGGATGGTTTCCAAACCAAAAGCAAAAGCGCCTCCCTTTCTTTAATTAGCATTTTTCCAACATCAATATATTTTCAGCGGCCTCCCAGGACCAAACTCTGCCTGAATTATTCATTACCTACTTCCTCCTTTTTCTTTCCTTTGAAAGCAGTCACGGTTCTCTCTCTCTCTCTCTCTCTCTCTCTCTCTCTCTCTCTCTCTCTCTCTCTCTCTCTCTCTCTCTCTCTCTCTCTCTCTCTCTCTCTCTCTCTCTCTCTCTCTCTCTCTCTCTCTCTCTCTCTCTCTCTCTCTCTCTCTCTGGGATGGACTCTCAGGGACAACTCTCCCCTCAGGTGTGCTTTAATTGTATAGGACATGTTTTGTGTGTAAAATTATCAATTTGGGCTTGAATCAAGTTCAGCACTAGCTGGTGCTGGACCGAGGCTTTAGCCATTAAAGCAGCACAACTCAACTATGGTTTTTGTGTGCTAAATTATGTTTATGCTTCCCCCTTGTAATATATAACATCTTAAAGCAAAGATTAAACTTAACGCTGCCATTTTGTAACCTATTCAGAAGCAGAATTACGCCTGAAAACAGAGTTTTGCAGACGGTAATCTCCCCGGATAGGGAATTCATTTTTGCAGACAAGGCTGTAGCAAGACTCTGGCACCAAAACTCCATATAATCTGCAGAGGGTAATATCTTCTTTCGATCTGTCATTTAACAGTGAGACTCGACCTGACAGGAGAGACGAGGATTGAATTCCAGCCACAGTTACCCTGGAGATGGAGTTGAAAAGAGGTGAGATAACCCTAATCCCCTACTGGCCTTGCTCTGGTCCACAGTATGTGTGTGTGCGTGTGCATGTGTGTGTGTGTGTGTGTGTGTGTGTGTGCGTGCGTGCGTGTGCGTGCATGTGCGTGTGTGGGTGCGTGTGTGCATCTGCGTGTGTGTGTGCGTGCCCCCAAGACACCTCTCTGAAGGCTGCTCTCACCTCACCTCTTTCCAAAAACCATCTGGTTCTCATTTTATCAAACGACTGGGGATAGGGAGGACAAAGACACAGGGTACACACGAGACCGGTTATGTCTGAGCTTGACCTGAAAACGCATCCAGCCTAAAGCCAGATAGGCGTTATTCAGAGGTGTTGTTTTTGTACTATTTTCGACTAATTAACACTAAAATATAATGAATCGTTACTTGCCATTGATAATAAATGGTAAGTAGCATGGTGTACCTCGCTGTGTGTCACAGCTATTTTAAGTATGTTGTCCCCGTCTCGTATTGAGCTGACAAGTCACCACCTCAGTGTTTGTGAGGCAAGTCAATGTGTCTAGAGACAGGGCGTGTGGCAGTACTCCAGTAGCTATATTACATTTGCTGTCTCGTTCATTCAAAATGTCCTCCCAGGAAGAAATGTCACAAACCCCCACACTTACTCACAGGTGACAAATGTAGAAAAACTAAAGCTGCATTATGTGTAATACTCTTGGTAGTATCAGTAATTGCTAATGCATTGAGTTTTGCATTCGTCATCAATCTACAAAACTGCCAAAGTGTATTTGTCAGGCAAGTGTATGAACATACTTTAAATAAACCAGACTATTGCAAGCAATATAATGGGACAATATTGCACATTGGTATTTAAGTTATTCCCTTTGGGTATCTGAGTGGCGCAGTGGTCTAAGGCACTGCATCGCAGTGCTAACTGTGCCACTAGAGATCCTGGTTCGAATCCAGGCTCTGTCGCAGCCGGCCGCGACTGGGAGACCCATGGGGCGGCGCACAATTGGCCCAGGGTAGGGGAGGGAATGGCCGGCAGGGATGTAGCTCAGTTGATAGAGCGTGGCGTTTGCAACGCCAGGGTTGAGGGTTCGATTCCCACGGGGGGGCAGTGTAAAAAAAAAAATAATGTATTCACTAACTGTAAGTCGCTCTGGATAAGAGCGTCTGCTAAATGACTAAAATGTAAATGTAATGTATCTTTCCATTCTCTCACTCAGCATGCAACATAAGGGGATTTGGGCTGGAATGGAAAGTGATAAATGTTATGGGACAAATGTCAAGTCTATATAACATATTTTATGTGTTTGCATTATTTTCAAAACCCCAGCCACACTAGTTAGCTTTCTGCCACACGAAAAAATCTAATGTAAAACCTACAGTGAGCTCCATAATTCACTGGACAGTGACAATGTTTTTATTCTTTTAGTTCTGTACTCTAGCACTTTGAGTTTGAAAGGAGACAATGACAATGAGGGTGAAGTGCAGACTGTCAGCTTTAATTTGAGGGTATTTTCATACATATCGGATGAACAGTTTAGGAATTATAGAAGCTTTTGTACATGGTCCCCCCCATTTTCGGGCATTAAAAAACATTGGACAGTTTAACATAATGTAGAATAAAGTAATCATAGTTAATATTTGGTCGCATATCCTTTGCATGCAATGACTGCTTGAAGTCTGCGATGCATCGCCATCGCCAGACACTGGGTATCTTCCCTGGTGATGCTCTGCCAGGCCTGTACTGCAGCCATCTTCAGTTCCTGCTTGTTTCGGGGACTTATTGCCTTCAGTCTCCTCTTCAGCATGTAAAATGCATGTTCAATTGGATTCAGATCCGGTGATTGACTCGGCCAGTCAAGGATTTTCCACTTTTTGGCCATCAAAAACCCCTTTGTTGCTCTAGCAGTATGTTTAGGGTCATTGTCTTGTTGCATGATGAAGTGCCGTCCAATGAGTTTGGAGGCATTTGGTTTTATCTGAGCAGATAAAATATTTCTGTAGACTTCAGAATTCATTGTTCTACTTCTGTCTGCAGTCACATCATCGATGAAGACAAGTGAGCCTGTACCACTGGCAGCCATACAGGCCCAAGCCATAACACCCCCTCCACCATGTTTCATGGATGAAGTGGTATGCTTTGGATCATGGGTATTTCTTTTTTTTCTCCACCCTTTTGTCTTTCCATCACTCTGGTACATGTTAATCTTTGTCTCATCTCTCCACAATACTTTTTTCCAGAACTCTTGGGGCTCTTTTAGGTGCTTTTTAGCAAACTGTAATCTCGCCTTTCTGTTCTTCAGGCTTATCAGTAGTTTGCATGTTGTAGTGTTACCCTCTGTAGTCCTGCTGGTGTAGTCTTCTACGTATGGTAGACTTTGACACATCTACACCTGCATCCAGGAGAGTGTTTTTGATCTGTTGGGCTGTTATCAGGTTTTTTTTCTTCACCATAGAGAGTATTCTCCGGTCATCCACTACAGTGGTCTTCCTCGGTCTACCGGGTCTTTTGACATAATTGAGTTCACCGGTTGTTTTTTTCTTGTTAATGATGAACCAAAACTGTTGACGTGGGCATGGCCAGGGTTTTTGCAATGTTCCTGAATGACTGATTTTCATTTCTGAGACTTATGACGGCCAACTTCATTTGCATCGACACTGCTGTCTTCCTCATGTTGTCACACCCCAACAACAACCTCCAAAGGCAATAGCAAAGTCTAGAATCAATACTATTCATCAACAGCTCTCCTGCATTCGCTAACGACACAAATGAATGCACCTGCCTAACCACACACATCTGTGAAGCCAATTTAACAAATACTTGTGGTACCTTAAAATGGGGGGACCATGTACAAAAGGTGCTGTCATTTCTAAACGTTTCATCCGATATGTATGAAAATACCCTCAAATTGAAGCTGACAGTCTGCACTTCCGGTCCTCTGTAGCTCAGCTGGTAGAGCACGGCGCTTGTAACGCCAAGGTAGTGGGTTCGATCCCCAGGACCACCCATACACAAAAAAAATTATGCACGCATGACTGTAAGTCGCTTTGGATAAAAGCGTCTGCTAAATGGCATATTATTATTACTTCACCCTCATTGTCATTGTATCCTTTCAAACTCAAAGTGCTAGAGTACAGAACCAAAATAACAAAACAATGGTCACTGTCCAATGAATTATGGAGCTCACTGTATATGTTGGCAACAAAGCAAGTCATTTGAATATTGTGGGATAAATTAAATGAATGTTATCCGAGTTTTTCGACGGAAATATACTGGTGTTATTTCCCAATCACCAAGTGACACGTTGGCAAGCCTAATGTATTGCAATATGCTGAAACTGAATCAAAACAGCCCTTGAAGTTCCCAAAGCTCATCTAACTGAATCATGGTCCCATGTAGCTCAGTTGGTAGAGCATGTCTCTTGCAACACCAGGGTTGTGGGTTTGATTCTCACGGGGGACCAGTACTAAAATGTATGTACTCACTACTGTAAGTTGCTTTGGATAAGAATGTCTGCTAAAATGTATATGTCTCCTATTAGGAGAGACCTCTGTGGAAAATTCACCTAATAAGGAACAAAGGGATGATGACTTAGACAGAATTCTGTTAGCCTTTTTGACCACACAGTCACATGTATTGTGAGGTCACTTTTACATTGAATCAGCTGAATGATGATAAATCAAGTGAATTTGTGAGTTAAAGGTATCAATTGCATCATGGTCACTGTCAGTGTAGATTTGGATGTGGTTCGGTAGAGCTACTGTGCTGTGTAACCATGGTTATGTTAAATACTCATGTTAGCTCCAAGAACTTATGCCTTGACTTTAGCTCAAAGGGCTAATGTGGTTTTGAGCAGACAAGCAAGTGGGCCATGTAGAAGTGTCTTCTCTGACTCTAGTAAATTGTACAACCCTCTGAATATAATGACCAAGACACTGCTTACTGGCAGAATACAACCCATACAAAGGCAGTAGACAGTGGGGGAGTTTTGAAATAAAACAAAAGGTAATGTCTGCTGCTTCAAAGCCTTTGTTTACCACTGACTCTCAGGTCTGTCATTGCAGTTTAACACAAGCTTCATTCCTCCGTCAACAACTCCTGTTATATACACATATTAACATCATTATACCATCTGTGTCTGATGATTTGTGACTACGTGTTTATTCACTTTGATATTCAAACGCATATCAAACTCCATTTAAAACGAACAAGAGTACATTGTTTTTGACTTCTCTTCTGAACTTCTCCTTAGTTTCTATTTGAACAACTGTCATGATAATCTTATTTTTTTCCCCTTCCAAATGGCATTAGGCCTCTGTCCTGAAACAAGATGTAAAGCCGCTGAGGCATTGTTGATGTACAAACTCACAACGCTAATTGGTGTTTTGCCGACTTTTGACTGCATTTTCTCTCTATAATGCCACTAGTGCCTCAGTCTCTGTCTGTATCGAGTTTATAGTCCCTCTAAGACAGCTCTCAGACAGTCAATGCTACAGCGTTCGTGGTCTGATATAACAGTCAATATGATCAGGTCTAGATTGGAATGGACAGGCTGTCTTTGTTCACCGCCTGATGCCTTTAAGATACCCTAAGTGATTGCAGTAATAAAGAAATCAAACTAAAAAGTTGATCTTTGTCATTTAAATCATCTCTTGGTGAAATGCTCTGAAAAATACAAAAAAATAATTTCAGAGTAAAAATGTTTTATGTCTCGAGGAGTCACATATGACCTTTAGTAGAATTGTTGCCAGTGAACAAACTATCTTTCATGTTATGGACGAGTGGAGCTTAGTGAAAGCCCCACTCAGTCAAGTCTCATTTCAGACTGTGGAAGCTTATCTATCGTCTCATTTGAAATGCAAAATGGACAGCGCAGTTTTGTTGCAGTTTGTTTCTCATAACCCAAATGTGATGCAATTTATTTTTCATAGTGTATGGTGGAGCTGGGACGATAACTCGTGGACATGTTGCTGATATCGTTCATTATGATAAGTAGCCTATACTAGAGAAATGTGAAGTTTGAAATTAAGTTTGCTAATATGGGTGAATGTTGGGAAAATTAATAGCTACTACATTCAGACTAGCAGTAGTAGTTCGAAGGGTAATATAAAAAACTGGTGCACATTGTTATAAACTTATCGTTCTATTTATCATTATCGTATTGATTCAGTCAATTTATCATGATATGGATTTTTGTCCATATCCCCCAGGTCTAGTGTATGGTACAGTAGGTTCTCTCTACAAATCATAGGGTCTTACAGGAAGCATGTATAGGTCTAAAAAGGGCTAAAAATTGCCACATTCATCATAATTTTCTCAACATCAACAGAAATTGATATAGATGTAAAAAGCATAAAAAGCATGCCAAACATCCTTCCTCCCAATGTGAAAATTGCCAGAACAATCTGAGATACCCTAAACGTTTTTGGGCTGTCCTGGTGTGGAATCGCCCTGTCATCAAAATGAAGGTTTTGAGTCAGGATGCCTCGTTGTATTTTATTAAGGAAGGGAGTTTAGAAACATTGCATGTTGATAGTATGACATCTTACTTGACTGGTATACAACTGTGTTTGAAAGAATGAGCACACAAAATGTCTTACAGTATCCTCAGATGTAAGACTAGACTAAGACTAGAAGGACATCTCTCCCCAACACACACACACAAACACACACACACCCCTCCCCTCATGATCTGAGCTTATCCAAGTCCTCAGAGCATGCTTGAAATGATCACATTGTACAAGTCACAGAGATGATTACATCTGTCTTCTCCAGCCAAGTCCCCCAGTCCCTTGGCATCACTGCTAGATAGGACCAACAAGGCATGATGTAGGCTATTGTGTGCATTCAACCAGATCTCAAAGAAGTGAATATTGCTCAGTAAAAAGGAGGAGGATATGAATGTCTCCTGCGTATTTCCTGCCTCTAGACCCATTTTTCACATCATAGATCTGTTATTGGTCATAGTGTGCCGATGCGGCTGCTACTGCTATTTCAACTACAGAACAGTGTTTTCTCTAACACAGAGGGAGTGGAGAGGCCTTCACAGAGGCATACAATTACTCAGCCTTGACCATGATCTGAATGGGACTCAATTTACCCATGTTTATTTTTTAAACAGTGGCATGCCACTTCTTGGAAAAGCTAAGAAACATTGGTTTGATCCAGAACACTATACTGAGGCCATATCAAGCTGGGACCAAAAGGTTGAGTATAATGTACAGTATAACAGTCAGTAAGCAGCACTAAACCCAATGGTTCAGTTAGCACTAAACCCAATCACAAATTAGTTGCAAAATGAAGTCTATATTTTAGTAGCACTCGTTCACCAAAGAGGACTCCCAGTTTGAAGCACTGACGACGGCGTGGGACTCAAATCAAATCAAATCAAATTTTATTGGTCACATGCGCCGAATACAACAGGTGCAGACATTGCAGTGAAATGCTTACTTACAGTGCACAATAGTCCCAAATCTCTGTCTACACGTTAATAATCCTTGCCTGCGATACGGTTTTGGAAACCTTTGGAAGTTTACTTTCATATCATTGAGAAATGTTTTTGAAATGTTAAATTACTACACATCTTTATAGTGTTAGGGTAAGTGTTCCCACCCGCCCATATTTCCATGTTACAGTGTTTGTTTACCTGTTCTAATTTAACAGTGTTAAAACCGGTTAAAACAGTGTACAGTAAGTGTACATTTTGCATTTGTGAAATGATTTTTATGCGATATGAAAGTAGAGGGCTTTATGTTTCTAGAACCGTACCGCAATTGAGAATCGATTCATGTTTGTATTTGGCTGTTTTGGCTGCCAGAGCCAGTTTACCTCTGAACAGAACATACTGTACACCCTAGATAAGAAACTCCCTCATCACAAACGGCACTGACCACCACTGCTCTGAACATAACAGACAACCCTCTCCATATTTACTTGGACAGTAAAGCTAAACATTTTAATTTGACTCTATACTCCAGCATTTTGGATTTGATATCAAATGTTTCATCTGAGGTCACCTATTATTTTAGGGTATTTTCATACATGTCTGTTTTACCATTTAGAAATGAAAGCACTTTGTTTGTCTAGTCCCCCCATTTGAAGGTGTCATAAATGTTTGGACAAATTCACTTATAGTGTATTAAAGTAGTCAAAAGTATAGTATTTGGTCCAATGGCTCTTCAAACTTGTTGGATGCATTTGCAGTTTTTTTGGTTGTGTATCGGATTATGTTGTGTCCAATAGAAATTAATGGTAAAAAATGTATTGTGTCATTTTGGAGTCAGTTTTATTGTAAATAAGAATAGAATATGTTTCTGAACACTTCTATATTAATGTGGATGCTACCATGGTTACGGATAATCATTAATGAATTGTGAATAATTATGATTAAGAAATAACAGAGGCTCAAAGACCATACCCCCAAAACATGTCGCCTCATATAAAACATTTGATCTCTGGAGTATAGAGCCAAATTAAAAGTTTTAGTTTCACTGTCCAAATAAACATGGAGGGGAGTGCATCAGATCCTTGTACGTTAAAAAGTTTAAGCTGTTTTTCTGGACACATATTTATCCCCTTATTTTTGTTGGCAAAAAACGACCTCCTTACTTCCATTCGTTTGTATGGGTTACCTTCAGATGAGTCCTGTGACACTTGTGGGGGTCGTAAAGCAAAAATACAATTATTTATGCCAATACATTACATATATTATTATTATTATTATATATTAGGCCTTTCTTTGAGAGCTATACCCTAACATCGTGGTGTGAGGAATATCCTGGTTTACAGGTCACATTATGCTGGCTTGCGAAGTGATGTGTAATTCCCATTGGAATCCAGCCAGAGTTGGGATATCCAACAAGTGGAATTGTTAATCACCCGCAACCTGCTTTCAGAATGACTGCCAAGGTAGAGAAGATTGAATACTGAGACTACCTCAATCATCTAAGCTGGAACAGCCATCTCAGTAATGGGTGCAATAAATCTAATTACTAACAGATTAGACTAAATTAGATTAAACTGCATGTTATTTATCTTTGTGTAGCATAACATTAATCAACCATTCAATGTAAATGCAAAAACACAGATATTACAGTGAAATAAACAATTACCCCATATGTAACTCTGTGTTGTTTTTTTTATCGCACTGCTTTGCTTTATCTTGGCCAGGTCGCAGTTGTAAATGAGAACTTGTTCTCAACTGGCTTACCTGCTTAAATAAAGGTGAAATAAAAAAATAAAAAATCTGAAAATCTCCCTGCAATAGAGCATGCTGGGAAATATTATACATGGTTCTATGTAGAACCCTTCTTGCCTTCCAAATAATCTTCTTGCCTGACAAAGAATCATCAAAGAACCCTTTCTTCCTAAAATGGTTCTTAGGATGTTAAAGGTTCTAGGTAGATTTACAAATAACCCTTGTCTTCCAAAAACGGCTCTTCTGATCAAAACGGTTCTTGGTAGAACCCTATCCCTTCGCAAAGAACCCTTTTGGAACCCTTTTTTTTAAAGAGTGTATACTCCTTAATACTGCAGTGGGCTAAATCAAATCGTGTTTCTTGAAAGTCTTAAACAAATCTACTCAATTAAAATGTTCAAAAATTGCTTCTTAGCAAAGAGCAATTTCTTAATTAAGCAATACTTTTTCTAGGACTGTCTGGGAGTGGTCTGAGCGGTGAGGGGAAAACTGAAAACTAGCTTTGGAACTCTCTTTCTTATTGGTCTATTAACTAATTTAGCGCCTGGTAATGTCACCAGGTAGGCCAAAACTCAAACAGGCTGAAATTTCAGCCGGTCTTTTGAAACAGCTCTTAAACTATAAGGGCATTATCATAATTGTCCCAATTTCACAGTATTATTCCAACCTCATAGTGTGGAAATATACAGGGGTGAAAGTAGATTTCATTTCTTACCGGTACGCAGGGGCGGTGTGTTCATTAGGGCGATATGGGCGACGCACTGCCAAACGGGAAAAGGAAGGGATTTTTTTTCTAATCAATTATATCACGGCAACAGTAGTTATCAGTGTTCTAATCTAGACGTCTGATCTGCCACTAAATGTCCAATCAGGCTAAAGTCGTGCTTCAAATGGCCCTGCCCCTTTTGGGGCGATTTCAGTCAGGTTGAAAATCGCCCAGAAGTCTCTCATAGCCTGTCATGTAAAATCTTTTTTTTTCAAATATCAGAGCTTTCAATACAATCTCTATGGGTTTCTGAGGGCTTGCACTTACGCGCTTTCGTCATACGTAACATAACCATGAACGTAACTAAGAAAAGAGCGGGTAGCAGCGTCAATCAATTCACGTACTACTATCAAGATGGCTAGCCTTCAGTGCAACTCGATTGTCTCTTTGAAAGAAGTTCACATCAAAGACCATTCAAAACGAGCTACTGGAGTGTATGCTAGCGGTCATGAGGAACATATTGTGGAGGAGGTGAAGTCGGCGAACTTCGTAGCTATCCAAGCTGACGAGACCACGGACGTTTCTACACAGACACAGCTGGTGCTTGTGCTGAGGTACATAGATAGCAACCACAAAGTGCAGGAGCGCTTTTTTGTGTTCCTTCCCATCTCGGAATCAACCTCAGTCTCAATCGCCAGTGTGCTTTTGGAGAGACTGAACGGTCTTTTGCCGACGACGAGAAAGTCAAACTGTGGTGCACTGGCACTGTACCAGGTTCTCATGAGCTACAACCTCCAGGAGACGTTCTCTGAGACTGTGACTCTGTTGAACATCCTCATAACTACTCCCATGACAACAGCTGAAGCTGAGAGATGTTTCTCAACTTTGACACGAGTTAAGACATTCCTGCGAAATTCAATGGGCCAGGAACGTCTGAATGCACTGGCCATGCTTTCCATGGAGAGTGAACTAGTCCTCAGCATGCCTGATTTCAATGAGAAAGTAATTGACCGCTTTGCTGCATTGAAAGAGAGAAGAGAACAGTTTCAGTACAAGTAATGTAGCCTCTCTCTCTCTTTGTCCCTCCCTGTCTGTCTCTTTAACACACACACGCCCAAATCAGTTCACAGTTGATGTTGTTTAAAATAGTTATTTTTCATTTTTTAAAAAGTTTTTAAAAAATAATAATCTGTTCATGTTCATTTTTACAAATCTATACAATTGGCCAGAATATGGTTGTTCATATTTACAAATCTATACAATTGGCCAGAATATGGTTGTTCATTTTTACAAAGCCATACAGATAGCTGTGTTTACCTTTTCTATAAATTATTTTCAAATTCTGTTTTCAGGCAAAATGTCTATCACTGTTCATTTTCACAAATCTATACAAGAGGGCAGAATATGGAAGTCTATAAAAATGTCTTATTACCAATAACTTGCATCAATGTTTTCAGTAGCCTCTATCAAAAGCTCCTGCTTGCTTGTTGTGAATTATGCTCAGGTGCACATATTTCCAATTCAACCATGAGGCAAAAAATGTGGTAAAAGCTCTTGTTGATCCTGCAATCTGAACAAATACCAAGATGCTGTATTTTCAGCTGATATTTCATTTGTTTATGGAATTGCATATTGTTTATGCAGTGTTGAGGAATGTGAAAGAACACCCTTGATTATTTTTACTGTGATAACTTATTTTGCTTTTGTAAGCCAACACTTTTGAGATCAGTCAATAAATGCTTCTGGCATTGACTTATATGCTGCCCCTGTCTTCATGTTGTTGCTGGACATATCTTTTTTAAAATGTGTGTAGGTCACCTAAATCATCAGAAAAATTGCCCCCCCTGAGAATTTTTTCAGGAGCTGCCACTGCCGGTACGGGACACCCAAGTGCGCGTACGCATTTTTTTTTATACTACAAAAATTACAGGGTAGCCTACTCTGCTGACACTGACAAACAGATCAATAAAAACAATGTTGTGTGATCCATATAGTCAGCCTACGAATAGGGGAGACACAAATACAATATGACGTCCATCTAACCTGGAGGAGGAAATTATTGTCCAAAAACAAACAAAAGTGGCACTGATCCAATGATAAAGACAGTAAATATGCACACTCACCGGGGATATGGCCGCCACTGGTGCCAATAAAATAGGCAAATGTTCGCTCAAATAAGTTAAGAATTGGATAACTGAGATACAGATTGGAGTCTTTTTATTGTCATCTCTTTACAGCAGTAGCCATTTGCTTTCCAAACGATTTTTCCGCGATTGTATTTTAAATATTGCGAATTCCTGGCTAGGTCTCTCTGCTTTTCACTGATAGTCGCAACTCAACAATCATCTATTTGATCTTTGTAGCAGGCGCTTCCCAAATTGCAACTATAGGCTATGCGATTTAAAAGGATCCACAGCTTTTTTTTTTTTTAAAGCTAATTATCCTCTGTGGCCAAATCATGTTTTTTGGTGTAGTAGCCTATTTTGAAGGATTTTATTTATTTCTGTATAGACAGGAGTCAGCTAATTAGGCTATATAATTTTGGCAATTTAAATCAATTTACTTTAGGGAAAACTTCTCCTAGCCTTATGGACACGCCGCCTATGACTTTTAATGTGGCAGAAACACAACCAGTCATGATGTTTTCATCTGATTGTCAAACAATCACTTAACAAAGGTGCTCCTGTAGGCTACCCATGCACAGTCATCCACTCACAAAATCATGTCAGCATCCAAACCCCAACAGTGCACTGTGCAGCTGCAATTTTCTTCTAAAATAATTGTTGTAAAATGAATTTCACAGTTTGAAAAACACATTGTCCTTAACAATGTTAAGGTTTTCAACTAAAATAGCACCTCTCGTCTGTGATTCAATTACTGTTCCTTTAAAGAGCTTAGGGATGAAAAGACTAGTTTGAGTTTGATGAGTGGATAATTTGATGTTAACTGTACATACTGCATTTTTTACAATTTGGGATTTACACCAAACTAAGTGGAGTGTCTGCTGTTGGTCTGACACCCAAACTCAGGATTGTGGTTTTAATAACCTGAGCTTCATCTTCTAGAAGTCCAAAGAGACATGTTGTGTTCCTTACACTGTTAAGCCTCCCCCAGGCTAGACCAGATTACTCAGAAAGCATGTGAATCAATACAAAACAAGATGTACTCTCAAATTCTCTCCTTTCCAAGCCAAACTCTACTCTTTTCATTATGAGGATGCCCATCTTTCACTGTCATGGGCAACTCTTGGAACAAGGAGACAGTAGCATCCAAGAAGTAGTTGTTATACATGCACATGTGGCTCAACCTCAAGTGACTTAGACTTTCCTCAAGCTTAATGATGACATCATCCATCTTGCCACCATCTTACCACACATCCACTTTTAATGCCTGGTAAAATACAGTGTGTGTTCTATTTAATGAATTGAACTGCAAGGGCATCAGTCCTGTAGTTCCCAAGCTACTACTTCCTTCCATTTTTAATTAAGGATTTCTACAGATTAATTGAGGGTGAATCCTTCTCTCCCTCTGGCTGACTTCAATCGTTTTTACAGGAAGATAAAATCAGTGGATCTTACGAACCTAAGGGTTTTGACGTTGCAGTCCCTCCATGAATTAAAACCTATTCATTCCAAGGATCTCAGATTCTAAGATTTATACAGTTAGTTATACCTTAATTTTCGTTTTGATAAATTCATCAAAATATAAAAGGTACATTATCGGAGGAGAAACCAGAAACTCTAGGATTCATCCTTAAAACAAAAGCTTCTCACACCTGAGGAGAGCCTTAAAGCCGATTTATGGTCAATCCATCATCTGCAGTGGCCGTACAGCATTTACTTCTTGCACTTTGGGGAGCTGTCATACGCATCCAATAAATTGCTCTTCACTGCACCACTCGTAGTGATTCAAGGCTAATCTATATAACCATCCAGCTAATTATGAGCAACTGGCTTAATGAAAAGACAAGACCTTACGTCTTCTGAGATGTTGGAGCTCAATTTGGCCTCCGCAAGCCTCCGGAGGGTCTGCAATTTCATCACACCCTCCATACAGAGCCTCCGGACTGCATCGCCTGATCAAGCATAAATCTGCTTTTAGGATGTGCTGTAATGTGGTTCAAAGAACGAAGAATGAGGGCTGACCTTAAAAAGACAAGTCAGTCATATCAACCCCAGAGAATAGGAGGGTCAATAATGACTCCACCTGAGAGGCCAGAGAAATGCCAGCTCAGAAATGGCCCTGGGTTATCTCTCAGATGGAGAAAAAGTGTCCTCTTGAACTCTGCGTTGCATGTGTCCAGAAAGATCCATCTCTGAAAGCACAAGAGGAAGAAAGGAGGAGGGAGGGGAAAAAACAGGTGACCTAACAAACTGGCTGATGGAGATTCATTCTGACGTTAATTCCAATTCTTGAGAGGCAAGCACTTATTTTGGGGGGCTTTTGCTCCATCTCTTCTCTCTCTCCCATCCAGACAAGCGAGAGACAATATCTCCTCTCACTTACCTCTGACATTTTCACATTTAGATTCTGTTTACAGACTCCCTGGGTAGCACATCGACGGGGCCGTAGTGGGACGGGTCGAGAGCTTCAAGTTCCTCTGTGTCCACATCACTAAGGAATGATCATGGTCCATACACACCAACACAGTCTTGAAGAAGGCACGACAACGCCTTTTCCCTCTCAGGAGGCTGAAAATATTTGGTATGGGTCCTCAGATCCTCTAAAAGTTCTACAGCTGCACTGTTGAGAGCATCTTGACTGGCTGTATCATCGCTTGGTAGGGCAACTGCTTGGCATCCGACCACAAGGAGCTAGAGAGGGTGGTGAGTACGGCCCAGTACATCACTGGGGCTGGGCTCCCTGCCATCCAGGACCTCTATACCAGGCGGTGTCAGAGGAAGGCCCAAAAAATTGTCAAAGACTCCAGCCACCCAAGTCATAGACTGTTCTCTCAGCTACGGCACGGCAAGCGGTACTGTTGCACCAAGTCTGGAACCAACAGGACCCTGAATAGCTTCTACCACCAAGCCATAAGTCTGCTAAATAGTTAAATAGTTAACCAAATAGCTACCCGGAATATCTGCATTGACCCTTTTTCCACAAACTCTTTTGACTCATCACATACGCTGATGCTACTGTTTATTATCTATCCTGTTGCCTAGTCACTTTTTTATTTTTATAAAACATTTTATTTCACCTTTATTTAACCAGTTAAGCCAGTTGAGAACAAGTTCTCATTTACAACTGCGACCTGGCCAAGATAAAGCAAAGCAGTGCGATAAAAACAACAACACAGAGTTACTTATGGGGTAAACAAAACATAAAGTCAAAAATACAACAGCAAATATATATACAGTGTGTGTGAATGTAGTAAGTTATGGAGGTAAGGCAATAAATAGGCCATAGTGCAAAATAGTTACAATTTCATATTAACACTGGGATGATAGATGTGCAAAAGATGATGTGCAAATAGAGATACTGGGGTGCAAATTAGCAAAATAAATAACAATATGGGGATGAGGTAGTTGGGTGGGCTAATTTCAGAATGGCTGTGTACAGGTGCAGTGATCGGTAAGCTGCTCTGACAACTGACGCTTAAAGTTAGTCAGGGAGATAAGAGTCTCCAGCTTCAGAGATTTTTGCAGTGTCAGCAGAGAACTGGAAGGAATGGTGGCCAAAGGAGGTGTTGGCTTTGGGGATGACCAGTGAGATATACCTGCTGGAGCGCAGACTACGGGTGGGTGTTGCTATGGTGACCAGTGAGCTAAGATAAGACGGGGATTTGCCTAGCAATGATTTATAGATGACCTGGAGCCAGTGGGTTTGGCGAAGGAATATGTAGTGAGGGCCAGCCAACAAGAGCGTACAGGTCACAATGGTGGGTAGTATATGGGGCTTTGGTGACAAAACGGATGGCACTGTGATAGACTACACCCAATTTGCTGAGTAGAGTGTTGGAGGCTATTTTGTAAATGACATCGCCGAAGTCAAGGATCGGTAGGATAGTCAGTTTTACGAGGGCATGTTTGGCAGCATGAGTGAAGGAGGCTTTGTTGCGAAATAGGAAGCCGATTCTAGATCTAACTTTTGATTGGAGATGCTTAATGTGAGTCTGGAAGGAGAGTTTACAGTCTAACCAGACACCTAGGTATTTGTAGTTGTCCACATACTCTAGGTCAGACCCGCCGAGAGTAGTGATTCTAGTCGGGTGGGCGGGTGCAAGCAGCGTTCGGTTGAAGAGCATACATTTAGATTTACTAGTGTTTAAGAGCAGTTGGAGGCTACGGAAGGAGTGTTGTATGGCATTGAAGCTCGTTTGGACGTTTGTTAACACAGTGTCCAATGAAGGGCCAGATGTATACAAAATGGTGTCGTCCGCATAGAGGTGGATCCGAGCGTCACCAGTAGCAAGAGCGACATCATTGATATACACAGAGAATAGAGTCGGCCCGAGAATTGAACCCCACTTTATTCCTATGTACATATCTACCTCAATTACCTCGCAACCCTGCAGATCGACTAGGCACTTTTATCCCGTGTATATAGCCAAGGTATCATTACATTGTGTATTTATTCCTTGCGTTATATTTTTCTCTCTGCATTGTTGGTAAGGGCCCGTAAGTAAACATTTCACTGTTAGTCAACACATTTGACAAATACAATTTGATTTGATTTGATTTAGCTGACTCACTGACACGAGCATAATAAGGGTGTGCTGCCTGGCGGCCTGAACAGTAAGGGAGTTCTGCGTGGCGGTCTGAACAGTAAGGGTGTGCTGCCTGGCGGTTAGAACAGTAAGGGTGTAATGCCTGGCAGTCAGAATAGTAAGGGTGTGCTGCCTGGCGGTTAGAACAGTAAGGGATTAATGTCTTGCAGTCAGAACAGTAAGGGTGTGCTGCCTGGCGGTCAGAACAGTAAGGGTGTTCTACCTGGCGGTCTGAACAGTAAGGGATTAATGCCTAGCAGTCAGAACAGTAAGGGTGTGCTGCCTGGCGGTCTGAACAGTAAGGGAGTAATGCCTGGCTGTCAGAACAGTAAGGATAGGCTACCTGGTGGTCAGAACAGTAAGGGTGTGCTACCTGGCGGTCTGAACAGTAAAGGTAGGCTACCTGGCGGTCAGAACAGTAAGGGTGTGCTGCCTGGGGGTCAGAACAGGAAGGGTGTGCTGCCTGGTGGTCAGAATAGAAAGTTCTGTCGGCTGTACTGCTGCTCTCTTGTGGTTATAGCTTCATATCTCGACAACAGACATGACATGCTATTGAATGTCTGGAACTGGGAGAGGAGGTTGACTGGTGAGTGTTGCATCAATATCACGACTTCCCCTTCCCCCATGCTAGTTCTTAGCGGTGCTGTGCAGCTGTGTGTGAACATTTGTCAGCCTGTGTTGCTTTCAAAGCCTCCACAGTTGGTCCCCCTGGCAGTTCTGGGACTGGTTTTCAGTGTGTCTGTTTCAAGTTTCAAGTATTTAATGTCACAAGTACAGTGAAATGCCTTTCTTGCAAGCTGTAACCTGTGTGTGTGTGTGTGCCTGTCTCTCTGTCTGTCTATGAGTCTGCGTGCATGCGTGTGGGTGTGTGTGTATGTGTGTGCGTGTGTGCCTGTGTATGTGTGTGTGTGTGTGTGTGTGTGTGTGTGTGTGTGTGTGTGTGTGTGTGTGTGTGTGTGTGTGTGTGTGTGTGTGTGTGTGTGTGTGTGTGTGTGTGTGTGCGTGTGCGTGTGTGGTATGTGTGTGTGTGTGTGTGTGTGTGTGTGTGTGTGTGTGTGTGTGTGTGTGTGTGTGTGTGTCAGTAGAAGACCCTAATACCCATCTTTGTGTTTGTTTTCCGGGTTGGTGTAAAAAAGCAGAGTGGGTGAATGGGAAAGATCAAAGTTCCTGCCAGAGTTGGCACAGGGGAAAAAAGAGCGGGTTAGTTACCAGGACTTATGTCTATCATCATAAGCCCTTACTGCCTTTGTTCTACAAGCTGAGTAAACAGTCAGGCTTTACTCACCTCAGCAACATGCTATACAAGCACAGGATCCTTTTAGACACCTATGTCCTTTGTTAACGAATTTTGAGCATTAGTGAATGAATATAATTAGTTTTCTTAATAAATAATTCACATGTATAGCATATCAATCACATCAATGTGACATCGATCAGATAACAAGCAGATAAGGTAAGTTTGTAAAGTTTTGTGATCTAACTTTTCGCAGAGACTGAAAAACTGCTGTAAATGTGTTCACTTTGTTATGGTCCAGCTCTGGTCAATTTCTCATTAGAGGTGCTACTTTCCCTTTTCTTTTCTTTTGGCAGTTTTAATCTATAAGGGTGGTTCTTAAAGATTCAGCACCAGTCCCAGCTTCACAGAGTGCTCATAGCCAGCCTACTCTCTCTCTCTCTCTCGCTTTCTCTCTTGCGCTTACTCTCTCTCTCTCGCTCTCTTTCTCGCTCTCTTTCTCTCCCTAAGTCTCTCTCTCTTGCTCTCTTTCTTTCTCTTTAATCCTGACTCTCTCTCTTATTCTCTATTTCTCGTTCTTTTCCCCTCTCTCCTCTCTCGTTTTTCACTGAATATAAAAGCACAGCGACCTCCTGTCCAGACCTTCTGGTTGGTGAAGAATTGTCAGAAAGATGACTGAAAAGCACACACACACACACACACACAGTCCAGTGACAGTCTGCAGGGCTGTTAGTTGAGGTATACGTATGCCAGGGCACTCAAAGGTTCTTCAATCAGGAGACGATAGAAGATTAATAAAAAAGAGGAGAGAACTGAAACAGAGAGAGGAGCATCACAGAGGAGAGGTCTGAAACAGAGAGAGGAGCATTACAGAGTAGACAACTGAAACAGAGAGAGGAGCATCACAGAGGAGAGGACTGAAACAGAGAGAAGAGCATCACAGAGGAGAGAACTGAAACAGACAAAGGATTATCACGGAGGAGAGAACTGAAACAGAGAGAGGAGCATCACGGAGGAGAGAACTGAAACAGAGAAAGGAGATTCACAGATGAGAGAACTGAAGCAGAGAGAGGAGAATCACAGAGGATAGAACTGAAACAGAGAGAGGAGCATCAGGGAGGAGAGAACTGAAACAGAGAGAGGAGCATCACAGAGGAGAGAACAGAAACAGACAGAGGAGCATCACAGAGGAGAGGACTGAAACAGAGAGAGGAGCATCACAGAGGAGCAAACTGAAAAAGAGAGAGGAGCATCACAGAGGACAGAACTGAAACAGAGAGAGGAGCATCACAGAGGAAATAAATGACAAATAGAGAGGAACATCACAGAGGAGAGAACTGAAAAATAGAGAGGAGCATCACAGAGGAGAGGACTAAAACAGAGAGAGGAGCATCACAGAGGAGAGAACTGAAACAGAGATAGGAGCGTCACAGAGGAGAGGACTGAAACAGAGAGAGGAGCATCACAGAGGAGAGGACTGAAACAGAGAGAGGAACATCACAGAGGAGAACTGAAACAGAGAGAAGTGCATTACAGAGGAGAGAACTGGAACAGAGAGAGGAGAATCACAGAGGAGAGAACTGAAACAGAGAAAGGAGCATCCCAGAGGAGAGGACTGAAACAGACACAGGAGCATCACGGAGGAGAGAACTGAAACAGAGATAAGAGCATCACAGAGGAGAGGACTGAAACAGAGAGAGGAGCATCATAGAGGAGAGAACTGAAACAGAGAGAGGAGCATCACAGATGAGAGGACTGAAACAGAGAGAGGAGCATCACAGAGGGGAGAGCTGAAAAAGACACAGGAGCATCACGGAGGATAGAGAGGAAACAGAGATAAGAGCATCACAGAGGAGAGGACTGAAACAGAGAGAGGAGCATCACAGATGAGAGGACTGAAACAGAGAGAGGAGCATCACAGAGGGGAGAGCTGAAACAGACAGAGGATCATCACAGAGGAGAGGACTGAAACAGAGAGAGGATCATCACAGAGGAAAGGACTGAAAAAGAGAGATGATTATCACAGAGGAGAGTATTGAAACAGACACAGGAGCATCACGGAGGAGAGAACTGAAACAGAGAGGATCATCACATATGAGAGGATTGAAACAGAGAGACGAGCATCACAGAGCAGAGAACTGAAAAAGAGAGAGGAGCATCACAGATGAGAGGACTGAAATAGAGAGATGATTATCACTGAGGAGAGAACTGAAACAGAGAGAGGAGCATCACAGAGGAGAGAACTGAAACAGAGAGAGTGGCAATAGAGAAGAGAGGACTGAAACAGAGAGAGGAGCATCACAGAGGAGAGAAATGAAACAGAGAGAGGACCATCACAGATTGGAGGACTGAAAGAGCGAGAGGAGCATCACATATGAGAGGACTGAAACAGAGAGAGGAGCATCACAGAGGAGAGGACTGAAACAGAGAGAGGAGCATCACAGAGGAGAGGACTGAAACAGAGAGAGGAGCATCAAAAAGGACAGAGCTGAAACAGAGAGAGGATCATCACAGAGGAGAGGTCTGAAACAGAGAGACGATCATCGCCGAGGAAAGGACTGAAAGAGAGAGGAGCATCACAGAGGAGAGAACTGAAACAGAGAGAGGAGCATCACAGAGGAGAGGAATGAAACAGAATGAAGAGCATCACAGAGGAAAGGACTGAAACAAAGAGAGGATCATCCAAGAGGAGAGGACTGAGACAGATTGAGGAGAATGACAGAGGACAGAGCTGAAACAGAGAGAGGATCATCACAGAGTTGAGGACTGAAACAGAGAAAGGATCTTCACAGAGGAAAGGACTGACACAGAGGAACATCACAGAGGAGAGAACTGAAACAGAGAGAAGTGCATTACAGAGGAGAGAACTGGAACAGAGAGAGGAGAATCACAGAGGAGAGAACTGAAACAGAGAGAGTAGCATCACAGAGGAGAGAACTGAAACAGAGAAAGGAGCATCACGGAGGAGAGAACTGAAACAGAGATAAGAGCATCACAGAGGAGAGGACTGAAACAGAGAGAGGAGCATCATAGAGGAGAGAACTGAAACAGAGAGAGGAGCATCACAGATGAGAGGACTGAAACAGAGAGAGGAGCATCACAGAAGGGAGAGCTGAAAAAGACACAGGAGCATCACGGAGGATAGAACTGAAACAGAGATAAGAGCATCACAGAGGAGAGGACTGAAACAGAGAGAGGAGCATCACAGATGAGAGGACTGAAACAGAGAGAGGAGCATCACAGAGGGGAGAGCTGAAACAGACAGAGGATCATCACAGAGGAGAGGACTGAAACAGAGAGAGGATCATCACAGAGGAAAGGACTGAAAAAGAGAGATGATTATCACAGAGGAGAGTATTGAAACAGACACAGGAGCTTCACGGAGGAGAGAACTGAAACAGAGAGGATCATCACATATGAGAGGATTGAAACTGAGAGACGAGCATCACAGAGCAGAGAACTGAAAAAGAGTGAGGAGCATCACAGATGAGAGGACTGAAATAGAGAGATGAGCATCACTGAGGAGAGAACTGAAACAGAGAGAGGAGCATCACAGAGGAGAGAACTGAAACAGAGAGAGTGGCAATAGAGAAGAGAGGACTGAAACAGAGAGAGGAGCATCACAGAGGAGAGAAATGAAACAGAGAGAGGACCATCACAGATTGGAGGACTGAAAGAGCGAGAGGAGCATCACATATGAGAGGAATGAAAAAGAGAGAGGAGCATCACAGAGGAGAGGACTGAAACAGAGAGAGGAGCATCAAAAAGGACAGAGCTGAAACAGAGAGAGGATCATCACAGAGGAGAGGTCTGAAACAGAGAGACGATCATCGCCGAGGAAAGGACTGAAAGAGAGAGGAGCATCACAGAGGAGAGAACTGAATCAGAGAGAGGAGCATCACAGAGGAGAGGAATGAAACAGAATGAAGAGCATCACAGAGGAAAGGACTGAAACAAAGAGAGGATCATCCAAGAGGAGAGGACTGAGACAGATTGAGGAGAATGACAGAGGACAGAGCTGAAACAGAGAGAGGATCATCACAGAGTTGAGGACTGAAACAGAGAAAGGATCTTCACAGAGGAAAGGACTGAAACAAAGAGAGGATCATCACAGAGGAGAGGACTGAATCAGAGAGAGGAGCATCATAGAGCAGAGGACTGAAACAGAGAGACGAGCATCACAGAAGAGATAACTGAAAAAGAGAGAGGAGCATCACAGAGGACAGGACTGAAACAGAGAGATGAGCATCACAAAAGAGAGAACTGAAACAGAGAGAGGATCATCACAGAGGAGGGAACTGAAACAGAGAGAGGAGCATCACAGAGGAGAGAAGTGAAACAGAGAGAGGAGCATCACAGTGGAGAGGACTGAAACAGAGAGAGGAGCATTAAAAAGGAGAGAACTGAAACAGAGAGAGGAGCATCAAAGAGAGAGGACTGAAACAGAGTGAGTAGCATGACAGAGGAGAGAACTAAAACTGAGAGAGGAACATCACAGAGGAAAGAACTGATACAGAGAGAGGAGCATCACATATGAGAGGACTGAAACAGAGAGATGAGCATCACAGAGCAGAGAACTGAAAAAGAGAGAGGAGATTCACAGATTACAGGACTGAAACAGAGAGATGAGCATCACAGAGGAGAGAACTGAAATAGAGAGAGGATCATCACAGAGGAGGGAACTGAAACAGAGAGAGGAGCATCACAGAGGAGAGGACTGAAACAGAGAAAGGAGCATCACAGAGGAGAGGACTGAAACAGAGAGGAGCATCACAGAGGAGAGGACTGAAACAGAGAGAGGATCATCACAGAGGAGAGGACTGAAACAGAGAAAGGAGCATCACAGAGGAGAGGACTGAAACATAGAGAGGAGCATCACAGAGGAGAGAAATGAAACAGCGAGAGGAGCATCACATATGAGAGGACTCAAACAGAGAGACGATCACCACAGAGGAGAGAACTGAAAAAGAGAGAGGAGTATCACAGAGGACAGGACTGAAACAGAGAGAGGAGCATAACAGAGGAGAGAACTGAAACAGAGAGAGGATCATCACAGAGGAGGGAACTGAAACAGAGAGAGGAGCATCACAGAGGAGAGGACTGAAACAGAGAAAGGAGCATCACAGAGGAGAGGACTGAAACAGAGAGGAGCATCACAGAGGAGAGGACTAAAACAGAGAGAGGAGCATCACAGAGGAGAGGACTGAAACAGAGAAAGGAGCATCACAGAGGAGAGGACTGAAACATAGAGAGGAGCATCACAGAGGAGAGGACTGAATCAGAGAGAGGAGCATCATAGAGCAGAGGACTGAAACAGAGAGACGAGCATCACAGAAGAGATAACTGAAAAAGAGAGAGGAGCATCACAGAGGACAGGACTGAAACAGAGAGATGAGCATCACAAAAGAGAGAACTGAAACAGAGAGAGGATCATCACAGAGGAGGGAACTGAAACAGAGAGAGGAGCATCACAGAGGAGAGAAGTGAAACAGAGAGAGGAGCATCACAGTGGAGAGGACTGAAACAGAGAGAGGAGCATTAAAAAGGAGAGAACTGAAACAGAGAGAGGAGCATCAAAGAGGAGAGGACTGAAACAGAGTGAGTAGCATGACAGAGGAGAGAACTAAAACTGAGAGAGGAACATCACAGAGGAAAGAACTGATACAGAGAGAGGAGCATCACATATGAGAGGACTGAAACAGAGAGATGAGCATCACAGAGCAGAGAACTGAAAAAGAGAGAGGAGATTCACAGATTACAGGACTGAAACAGAGAGATGAGCATCACAGAGGAGAGAACTGAAACAGAGAGAGGATCATCACAGAGGAGGGAACTGAAACAGAGAGAGGAGCATCACAGAGGAGAGGACTGAAACAGAGAAAGGAGCATCACAGAGGAGAGGACTGAAACAGAGAGGAGCATCACAGAGGAGAGGACTGAAACAGAGAGAGGAGCATCACAGAGGAGAGGACTGAAACAGAGAAAGGAGCATCACAGAGGAGAGAACTGAAACATAGAGAGGATCATCACAGAAGTTGCTGCTCGGAAACAGATACTCTAAATGTAAAATAAAAGACCTTCGTTGAGGCAGTGAGTCCTCAGCATAAAATAACAGAACCCCGCTTCCCTTCGGACTAAAAAAGCTTACCCCCAAGAGGTGCTTGCACAAACGACACATGAATTCATCTCACCTAAGCTCAAGGAGGGAGGGTGTCAAACCTTAACTCGGCAGCCGACTAGACTCTGTGGTTGGTGGGTAGGACAGAAAATAAAAACTGAAAAACAAGTCTGTCTGGCTGACTAAATTATGCTGTTTGGATTATTGGGGACTACCAGTTCAGTGAAGCAGAAAATGGGAAATATGCTTCTGAGGGCACACCAGTTTACTGTGAGTAGGAACTGCAAGCTCCATTGAGACACAGCAGCTAACCTCAGCAGAAACAGACCGGGATGCAGAGATGTGCATTCCTAAGGGGCTAATTGTAGGTAATTAGAATTAATCTGAACAATAAATACTTTTAAAAAACTCGATATGGAATCTTTGGAGTGTTGTTTAGACATTAGAGGGGTATGAAGCGTGGGCAGGCTCTGTTGAATCTTCAAAAGTTTTTAAAATAATTAAGTGGTGTTAAGCATATTGAATCATCTGCAGGGTGTTTAACCACGAGAAGGGTGTGTGAAGCATGGATAGACTATCGACTCTTCTGTAGGTTATTTAACAATGAGAATGGTGTGAAGCATGGACAGGAGAATTCACTGTGGGGAAACACCACTTCAAAACTATAAAACCTAGCTTTTTCTCAAGTTATAAAGTACTTCCATGGTAATAGAAAATATGTATCAGTGTAATTCATTTAATTTTAATAACCAATGACGGCAATTCTTTCTATGCATTTATACCTGACATGATAGTCTAAGATCTAACACCCTTCATGGTGATTCAGTTGTTGCCAGGGGTTTATTCCCCTTCTGTCAACAAGCCAGCTAAAGTAAATGCATTCACCGTCAGCATTGCATTGTGTTCAATGTTTTTCAGATGCATTTGATGTTAGACGCACACAGAGAGAACAAAGGCTGGTTTGTAATGACTTAGTTCTGATGCACCCCAGGAAGCCTAATTAGTCACATTACCACCTCTGCTACAAAATGTGGTATTTATATGTGTGTGGAAATGAGGCACAGCATCTCTCAACACATACGACCCTGCATCCCACTGCTGGCTTGCCTCTGAAGCACGCACACACACAATGGGTTTTGTTTACCAAAGACAATGAACATGCTGCAGGCATCAGGTACAGAGGCATTCAAGCTTGGAGATAATGGGTTTAAGTCAAGAGGAGCTGCTATCCCTTTCATTCACTCATGGCTGGGATGAGAGTAGATAGACAATGATGAATGAGGGTAGATCGATGGAAAGAGACGTATTGGAGGAAGGTTGGGTTAGGAGCTAGGATTAAAAGCATTTAAAGCATTTATGCTGTTTTGGAGATTATTAGTGAGGTTTTCTTCAGTAGGTTTTCTTTGTGGAGAGCACTTTTCAAGGCCTAAAATTTCCAATCCACGTGCTGGATATGTTAGTTAGTATCAATCATCCTTGATTCTACTTAAATAGAAGAGTTATCATTATTACTGAGCTATCCAGTTACAGACTGATGTGGGTTTGATAAGACTGATGTGGGTTTGTGTATGTGTGCATGCATGTGTGTGTGTGTGTGTATTTGTGAGAGTGCGTGCGTACGTACGTCAGTGTGCGTGTGTACGTGTGCATGCATGTGTGTGTGTGCGTGCGTGTGTGTGTGAGGGCAGCAGGATGGGGACAGGGAACAGGGAGAGGTAATGAAGAAGTGAAGCCCTGAGGCAGACAAATTCACGCTCACTGAAACACTCCATCTCCTCACATTATCCTGCCACAACATAATACATCAGAACATTATCCTGCCATAACATTACATGTCAGAATATTATCCTACAATAACATTACATATCAGAACATTATCCTGCCGTAACACAACATATTAGAACATTGTCCTGCCATAACATTACATATCAGAACATTATCCTACCATAACATAACATATCAGAACATTATCCTGCCATAACATAACATATCAGAACATTATTCTGCCATAACTGTCACGGATTCTGCCGAGGCTGCTCCTCCTCCTTGCTCGGGCAGGCTTCGGCGTTCGTCGTCCCCGGAGTACTAGCTACTGCCGTTCGATGTTATCGGTGTTTGTTTAGTTTTGTCTGTATTGTTTACACCTGTTCGTCATTATGTTAAACATTGTTTCCTTATAATTACCCCTGTCTCTCATCTGTACTTGTGTGTGATTGTTTTCCCCTTCATGGTTGTCTATTTTGTGAGCGGGTTATTTCCTCCCTGCGTGGAGTTATTTTCTGTGTCCTTTTGGATCCTTTTCGTATTAAAAGTACGTATCCGAGAGTTCTGTGTCCTGCGCCTGACTTTGTTTACCGCATCTCACAGACAGTCGTGACAATAACATTACATATCAGAACATTATCATGCCATAACATTACATATCAGAACATTATCCTGCCAACCTA